>NW_022265694.1:460916-499653 GCF_002021735.2 Oncorhynchus kisutch | reverse complement strand
TTTTTAATGACCAGCCAGGCCAACAGCAAATTCATCACATCCATTTTCAACGTAGGTTTAATTAATTAGGGAGAATCCATGTCCTGGAACCTTATCAAACGGAATTGGAATTAATGAGTCGAGATCTCAGAGAAAAAAATGCTTTGTGGGAAAAAGACCCAATCTACTATTAAACAGACAGATTTTGATGGGGATTATGCTAATTCGATTTCTGCAGGGCCGCTGAAATTGTAGCAGAAGAGTTTAACAATTCGCTATTTAAAGGATGTCCTAATGCTGCTACATGTCTATAAAACACGATAAATATTATCACTAAACACTTGTAATAAAAATGGATTACATTGTAATTACCACCATAACAAAGAGGGGACAAAATGGCTAGAAGTGATTTTTTGGCTTTAAAAAAAACGAGTGTCCCCTGTAACTCACCGGAGCTACAGTAATGTTAAAATGAGATTGGGCATCAGTGCTTTGGAGAAGTGTTGCTCAGTCAGCCGGGCAGTGAGTTAGATAACTGGAAGAGATGGGAAGGGGGGAAGGAGAGAGAGAGAGAAAGAAAGAGAGAGTAAGAACTAGAGAGAGGAAGGAGAGAGAGAGAGGAGAGAGAGAGAGAAAGTGAGGAGAGAGAGAGAGAGAAAGATAGAGAAAGAGAGAGAGAAAGAGAGAGTGAAAAACAGAGAGAGACCATTGAATTGAGACAGAGAGAGAGAGAGGTAGGAGAGAGAGAGGAGAGAGAGAGAGAAAGTGAGGAGAGAGAGAGAGAGAGAAAGAGAGAGAAAGAGAGAGAGAAAGAGAGAGTGAAAAACAGAGAGAGACCATTGAATTGAGACAGAGAGAGAGAGAGGTGGATCTGTAGCTGGTTTAATTGACATACTGTATCTTCCTCTTATCTCTCTATTTTATACCGTTAGTTCTGTATCTATGACATCTATGTATTTGAATCCATACCACTGATTCCGCTCCAGGAAATTACCACGAGCCCCTCCTCCCCAATTATGGTGCCACAAACCTCAAGCACTGCTGCAGTCTCCCTCCCTCCCTCCCTCCCTCCTGGTCTCAGAGATAGTCACCACAGAGTCCTCTAGAGAATGAAGATCTGGTCTCAGAGATAGTCACCACAGAGTCCCCTGGAGAATGACGATCTGGTCTCAGAGATAGTCACCACAGTCCTCTAGAGAATGAAGATCTGGTCTCAGAGATAGTCACCACAGAGTCCTCTAGAGAATGAAGATCTGGTCTCAGAGATAGTCACCACAGAGTCCTCTAGAGAATGAAGATCTGGTCTCAGAGATAGTCACCACAGAGTCCTCTAGAGAATGAAGATCTGGTCTCAGAGATAGTCACCACAGAGTCCTCTAGAGAATGAAGATCTGGTCTCATTGATAGTCCCCACAGAGTCCTCTAGAGAATGAAGATCTGGTCTCATTGATAGTCCCCACAGAGTCCTCTAGAGAATGAAGATCTGGTCTCAGAGATAGTCACCACAGAGTCCTCTAGAGAATGAAGATCTGGTCTCAGAGATAGTCCCCACAGAGTCCCCTGGAGACTTAAAATCTGTAACATTCACAGCTGAGCTCACTCAGTTTAGCTCAACGGTGATTGGCTATTATTTTAATGGATTTTTATCAAGGGAGGCTAAGGTGTGGGGTGGGGGGGTTGTGTGTGGGGTGGGGGGTTGTGTGTGGGGTGGGGGGTTGTGTGTGGGGTGGGGGGTTGTGTCTGTGGGGTGGGGGGTTGTGTGTGGGGTGGGGGTTGTGTGTGGGGTGGGGGTTGTGTGTGGGGGGGAGGTTGTGTGTGTGGGGGGGTTGTGTGTGGGGTGGGGGGTTGTGTGTGGGGTGGGGGGGTTGTGTGTGGGGTGGGGGGTTGTGTGTGGGGTGGGGGGTTGTGTGTGGGGTGGGGGTTGTGTGTGGGGTGGGGGTTGTGTGTGGGGTGGGGGGGTTGTGTGTGGGGTGGGGGGGTTGTGTGTGGGGTGGGGGGGTTGTGTGTGGGGTGGGGGGTTGTGTGTGGGGTGTGGGTTGTGTGTGGGGTGGGGGGTTGTGTGTGGGGTGGGGGGTTGTGTCTGTGGGGTGGGGGGTTGTGTGTGGGGTGGGGGGTTGTGTGTGGGGTGGGGTTGTGTGTGGGGGGGAGTTGTGTGTGGGGTGGGGGTTGTGTGTGGGGTGGGGGGTTGTGTGTGGGGTGGGGGGTTGTGTGTGGGGTGGGGGGTGGGGGGGTTGTGTGTGGGGTGGGAGGGTTGTGTGTGGGGTGGGGGGGTCGTGTGTGGGGTTGGGGGGCGGGGGGCTGAGGGCTGGAGTCTGGGGGGCTACGCTCCTCACTACACTCCTCACTACGCTCCTCAACACGCTCCTCACTACGTCCTCAACACGCTCCTCACTACGCTCCTCACTACGCTCCTCAACACGCTCCTCACTACGCACCTCACTACGCTCCTCAACACGCTCCTCACTACGCTCCTCAACAGGTTCCTCACTACGCTCCTCAACACGCTCCTCACTACGCTCCTCACTATGCACCTCACTACGCTCCTCAACACGCTCCTCACTACGCTCCTCCACTACGCTCCTCAACACGCTCCTCACTACGCTCCTCAACAAGCTCCTCAACACGCTCCTCACTACGCTCCTCACTACGCTCCTCACTACGCTCCTCAACACGCTCCTCACTACGCTCCTCACTACGCACCTCAACACGCTCCTCACTACGCTCCTCAACACGCTCCTCACTACGCTCCTCGCCATGCTCCTCACACGCACCTCACTACGCTCCTCACTACGCTCCTCAACACAGTCCTCACTACGCTCCTCATTACGCTCCTCACTACGCTCCTCAACACAGTCCTCACTACGCTCCTCACTACGCTCCTCAACATGCACCTCACTACGCTCCTCAGCACGCTCCTCGACACGCTCCTCACTACGCTCCTCGCCATGCTCCTCACACGCACCTCACTACGCTCCTCACTACGCTCCTCAACACAGTCCTCACTACGCTCCTCACTACGCTCCTCAACACAGTCCTCACTACGCTCCTCAACACAATCCTCACTACGCTCCTCACTACGCTCCTCAACATGCTCCTCAACACGCTCCTCATTACTCTCCTCAACAGGTTCAACAGCCCCCAGCCCCCAGCCTCCCAGCCCCCCAGACTCCAGCCCTCAGCCCCCCAGACTCCAGCCCTCAGCCCCCCAGACTCCAGCCCCCCAGACTCCAGCCCCCAGCCCCCCAGCCCCCCAGACTCCAGCCCTCAGTCCCCCAGACTCCAGCCCTCAGCCCCCCCCAGACTCCAGCCCCCCAGACTCCAGCCCTCAGCCCCCCCAGACTCCAGCCCCCCAGACCCCAGCCCCCCAGACTCCAGCCCTCAGCCCCTGAGACTCCAGCCCCCCAGACTCCAGCCCCCAGCCCCCCCAGACTCCAATCCCCCAGACTCCAGCCCCCAGTCCCCAGCCCCCCCAGACTCCAGCCCCCCAGACTCCAGCCCCCCAGACTCCAGCCCCCCAGACTCCAGCTCCCAGCCCCCCAGACTCCAGCCCCCCAGACTCCAGCCCCCCCCAGATTCCAACCCCCCAGACTCCAGCCCCCCAGACTCCAGCCCCCCAGACTCCAACCCCCCAAACTCCAGCCCCCAGCCCCCCAGACTCCAACCCCCAGACTCCAACCCCCAGCCCCCCAGACTCCAGCCCCCCAGACTCCAGCCCCCAGCCCCCCAGACTCCAGCCCCCCAGATTCCAGACTCCAGCCCCCCAGACACCAGCCCCCCAGACTCCAGCCCTCAGCCCCTGAGACTCCAGCCCCCCAGACTCCAGGCCCCAGCCCCCCCAGACTCCAATCCCCCAGACTCCAGCCCCCAGTCCCCAGCCCCCCAGACTCCAGCCCCCCAGACTCCAGCCCCCCAGACTCCAGCCCCCAGCCCCCCAGACTCCAGCCCCCCAGACTCCAGCCCCCCAGACTCCAACCCCCCAGACTCCAGCCCCCCAGACTCCAGCCCCCCAGACTCCAACCCCCCAAACTCCAGCCCCCAGCCCCCCAGACTCCAACCCCCCAGACTCCAGCCCCCAGCCCCCCAGACTCCAGCCCCCCAGACTCCAGCCCCCAGCCCCCCAGACTCCAGCGCCCCAGATTCCAGACCCCAGCCCCCCAGACTCCAGCCCTCAGCCCCCCAGCCACTCAGCCCTCAGCCTCTCACTACGCTCCTCAACACGCTCCTCACTACTGGAGTCTGTAGAATATAATGAAATTTTTGTTTCAGACAACTCAATCTGCAAGTCACTTCTTCCATAGGTATTCTATAGTGTACTCAGTCAACCGTAAATCTAGGAGATGTTAGCCTAAACTATGAGCCTATTATGTTATAGTATATTTATAGTATACAACTGGAACAGAGGAACGTGAATACTGCAGCCTACAGTGTGTGTGTTGCCAGTTACAACCACTCTTACCTCCCCAACCCCCTCTCCACCCCATCACCTCTCCCTCAACTCCCACACCACCCTGTCCCCAACCCCCTCTCCCCAACCTCCTCTCCACCCCATCACCTCTCCCTCACCTCCCACACCACACCACACCACCCTGTCCCCAATCCCCTCTCCATCCAAACACCTCCCCCACACCGCGCGCGTGTGTGTGTGTGTGTGTGTGTGTGTGTGTGTGTGTGTGTGTGTGTGTGTGTGTGTGTGTGTGTGTGTGTGTGTGTGTGCGGGTGTGTGTGTGTGTGTGTGTGTGTGTGTGTGTGTGTGTGTGTGTGCGGGTGTGTGTGTGTGTGAGTGAGATCCCCTGAACTTGATGTTAGAGATATTAAAAATAAAGAGATTAAAGTGTCTTTAATCAAAAACATGTGGTTGGAAAGCAATAGCAGCCTGCAGATGACAGAGAGAGACCCAACACTGTAAAGACCCTTACTGAAACAGAGAACAACTGTAAAGACCCTTACTGAAACAGAGAACAACTGTAAAGACCCTTACTGAAACAGAGAACAACTGGAAAGACCCTTACTGAAACAGAGAACTGTAAAGACCCTTACTGAAACAGAGAACTGTAAAGACCCTTACTGAAACAGAGAACTGTAAAGACCCTTACTGAAACAGAGAACAACTGTAAAGACCCTTACTAAAACAGAGAACAACTGTAAAGACCCTTACTGAAACAGAGAACAACTGGAAAGACCCTTACTGAAACAGAGAACAACTGTAAAGACCCTTCCTGAAACAGAACTGTAAAGACCCTTACTGAAACAGAACAACTGTAAAGACCCTTACTGAAACAGAGAACAAATGTAAAGACCCTTCCTGAAACAGAACTGTAAAGACCCTTACTGAAACAGAACAACTGTAAAGACCCATACTAAAACAGAGAACAACTGTAAAGACCCTTACTAAAACAGAGAACAACTGTAAAGACCCTTACTAAAACAGAACTGTAAAGACCCTTACTGAAACGGAGAACTGTAAAGACCCTTACTGAAACAGAGAACAACTGTAAAGACCCTTACTGAAACAGAACAACTGTAAAGACCCTTACTGAAACAGAGAACAACTGTAAAGACCCTTACTGAAACAGAGAACAACTGTAAAGACCCTTACTGAAACAGAGAACAACTGTAAAGACCCTTACTGAAACAGAGAACAACTTTAAAGACCCTTACTGAAACAGAGAACAAATGTAAAGACCCTTACTGAAACAGAACAACTGTAAAGACCCTTACTGAAACAGAGAACTGTAAAGACCATTACTAAAACAGAGAACAACTGTAAAGACCCTTACTGAAACAGAGAACAACTGTAAAGACCCTTACTGAAACAGAACAACTGTAAAGACCCTTACTGAAACAGAGAACAACTGTAAAGACCCTTACTGAAACAGAGAACAACTGTAAAGACCCTTACTGAAACAGAGAACAACTGTAAAGACCCTTACTGAAACAGAGAACAACTTTAAAGACCCTTACTGAAACAGAGAACAAATGTAAAGACCCTTACTGAAACAGAACAACTGTAAAGACCCTTACTGAAACAGAGAACAACTGTAAAGACCCTTACTGAAACAGAGAACTGTAAAGACCCTTACTAAAACAGAACTGTAAAGACCCTTACTAAAACAGAACTGTAAAGACCCTTACTGAAACAGAACTGTAAAGACCCTTAGTGAAACAGAGAACTGTAAAGACCCTTACTGAAACAGAGAAGAACTGTAAAGACCTTTACTAAAACAGAACTGTAAAGACCCTTACTGAAACAGAGAACAACTGTAAAGACCCTTACTAAAACAGAGAACTGTAAAGACCCTTACTGAAACAGAGAACTGTAAAGACCCTTACTGAAACAGAGAACAAATGTAAAGACCCTTACTGAAACAGAGTACTGTAAAGAACCTTACTAAAACAGAACTGTAAAGACCCTTACTAAAACAGAACTGTAAAGACCCTTACTGAAACAGAACTGTAAAGACCCTTACTAAAACAGAACTGTAAAGACCCTTACTAAAACAGAACTGTAAAGACCCTTACTGAAATAGAACTGTAAAGACCCTTACTAAAACAGAACTGTAAAGACCCTTAGTAAAACAGAGAACTGTAAAGACCGTTACTGAAACAGAGACCTGTAAAGACCCTTACTAAAACAGAACTGTAAAGACCCTTACTGAAACAGAGAACTGTAAAGACCCTTACTGAAACAGAGAACAACTGTAAAGACCCTTACTGAAACAGAGAACAACTGTAAAGACCCTTACTGAAACAGAGAACAACTGTAAAGACCCTTACTGAAACATAACAACTGTAAAGACCCTTACTGAAACAGAGAACAACTGTAAAGACCCTTACTGAAACAGAGAACAACTGTAAAGACCCTTACTGAAACAGAGAACAACTGTAAAGACCCTTACTGAAACAGAGAACAAATGTAAAGACCCTTACTGAAACAGAACAACTGTAAAGACCCTTACTGAAACAGAGAACAACTGTAAAGACCCTTACTGAAACAGAGAACTGTAAAGACCCTTACTAAAACAGAACTGTAAAGACCCTTACTAAAACAGAACTGTAAAGACCCTTACTGAAACAGAACTGTAAAGACCCTTAGTGAAACAGAGAACTGTAAAGACCCTTACTAAAACAGAACTGTAAAGACCCTTACTGAAACAGAGAACAACTGTAAAGACCCTTACTAAAACAGAGAACTGTAAAGACCCTTACTGAAACAGAGAACTGTAAAGACCCTTACTGAAACAGAGAACAAATGTAAAGACCCTTACTGAAACAGAGTACTGTAAAGAACCTTACTAAAACAGAACTGTAAAGACCCTCACTAAAACAGAACTGTAAAGACCCTTAGTAAAACAGAGAACTGTAAAGACCGTTACTGAAACAGAGACCTGTAAAGACCCTTACTAAAACAGAACTGTAAAGACCCTTACTGAAACAGAGAACTGTAAAGACCCTTACTGAAACAGAACTGTAAAGACCCTTACTGAAACAGAGACCTGTAAAGACCCTTACTAAAACAGAACTGTAAAGACCCTTACTGAAACAGAGAACTGTAAAGACCCTTACTGAAACAGAGAACTGTAAAGACCCTTACTGAAACAGAGAACTGTAAAGACCCTTACTGAAACAGAGAACTGTAAAGACCCTTACTGAAACAGAGAACTGTAAAGACCCTTACTGAAACAGAGGACTGTAAAGACCCTTACTGAAACAGAGAACTGTAAAGACCCTTACTGAAACAGACAACAACTGTAAAGACTCTTACTGAAACAGAGAACTGTAAAGACCCTTACTGAAACAGAGAACTGTAAAGACCCTTACTGAAACAGAGAACTGTAAAGACCCTTACTGAAACAGAGAACTGTAAAGACCCTTACTAAACAGTCAGAGGGTCTCATCCTGCTCTCTTCCACCTGACCTTCTGCTTGTCTCCACCCCCTCCACGGTGTCGCCCATCTTCCCCACTATCCCTGGGTATTTATACCTGTGTTTTCTGTCTGTCTGTGCCAGTTCGTTTTGTTCCTTCAAACCTACCAGCGTTATCCCTTGCTCCTGTCTTTGCTATAGTCCCTATTTTTCTAGTTTCCCAGTTTTTACAATTTTTGCCTGCCCTGACCCTGAGACTGACCTTGACCCTGAGCCCGCCTGCCCTGACCCCACTCAGTCTATTCTGAAGAGAGAGAGAGATCTACCTCCCACTCAGTCTATTCTGGAGAGAGATAAAGAGAGAGAGAGAGAGAGAGAGAGAGAGAGAGAGAGGAGATCTACCTCCCACTCAGTCTATTCTGAAGAGAGAGAGGAGATCTACCTCCCACTCAGTCTATTCTGAAGAGAGAGAGATCTACCTCCCACTCAGTCTATTCTGAGAGAGAGAGATCCACCTCCCACTCAGTCTATTCTGAAGAGAGAGAGATATATATATCTACCTCCCACTCAGTCTATTCTGAAGAGAGAGAGATACAGAGAGAGAGAGAGAGAGAGAGAGAGAGAGAGAGAGAGAGAGAGGAGTTGTCTTGAGAGAGCAGCGTCACAGTAGATAACACCACTGCAGAGACACGGGCATATTGGCACAGCGCCTGACAGCTGGCGTTTCTTTGCACTTAGTCGTAAACGGGGGAGTTTACTTGCTCAGATTTCTCCTGCGTGTCTCGGCCTCTCTCGTTATGTTTGGAATCCTCCTAACTTGATGGACTTCACCATCCCCTCTGCTGGTTCCTGCAGTAGAAGTCTGAGGACAACGAGGCAGAGGAGAGACACGGTTGCGCTCCACAGGAGAGGGATATAACCAGGGAATGTCTGGATGTGGTTATGGGGTGAGTCTTCCAGCTAACACCATGCCTTTATTCCATAACCACATATGGTGGCTGGATCTGGACATAATCATTACCAAAGAGCAGATTTATAATAAGTGACTGGGACACACACCATGGCTGCTGTGGAGGTGCTTCTCTTCGTCTTGATGCTAGTCATTATCGTAGTGTCGTTGCT
Source organism: Oncorhynchus kisutch (assembly GCF_002021735.2). Lineage (NCBI taxonomy): Eukaryota > Metazoa > Chordata > Actinopteri > Salmoniformes > Salmonidae > Oncorhynchus > Oncorhynchus kisutch. Next base: position 490,689 of record NW_022265694.1, on the reverse strand, counting down.
GTCCAACGGCGTGGTGCTGATCTGCTTTCTGTACAACCCACAGATCAGGAAGCAAGTGCCCTGTGTGTTCACCCTCAACCTCACTTTTTGTAACTTGTTGCTGACCGTTTCCAACATGCCTCTAACTCTGGTGGGTCTCGTCAACAAGGCTCAGCCTGGAAGTGACACCTTCTGTCAGTTGGTCGGCTTCTCGGAGACGTTTTTAACCACTAATTCGATGTTGAGCATGGCCGCTCTGAGCATCGACAGGTGGATCGCTGTCGTGTTCCCGTTGAGGTACCACTCTAGAATACGACATAGAGATGCCGCTCTCGTGCTCGGATACACGTGGATACATTCTATGTCTTTTTCGACAGCGGCTGCTTGCCTCTCGTGGGTGGGATACCGTCCGCTGTACGCGTCGTGCACGCTCTCCGACGTGACGGACAACAGTCAGACTCCGTTTGTTGTCTTTACTGTGGTGTTTCACTCCCTCACCTTTCTCCTGTCCTTTCTAGTCCTGTGTGTCACATACCTGAAAGTGCTGAAGGTGGCAAGGTTCCACTGTAGACGGATAGACGTTATCACAATGCAAACTTTAGTGCTGCTTGTGGATATTCACCCAAGGTAAGAGGAGGTCTTTGAGTTACATTTCTCTCTGTGCACCTTACTCCAACTCACTTTACTCCAACTCACTTTACTCCAACTCACCTTACTCCAACTCACCTTACTCCAACTCACCTTACTCCAATTCACCTTACTCCAACTCACTTTACTCCAACTCACCTTACTCCAACTCACCTTACTTCAACTCACCTTACTCCAACTCACCTTACTCCAACTCACCTTACTCCAACTCACCTTGCTCCAACTGACCTTACTCCAACTCACCTTACTCCAACTCACCTTACTCCAACTCACCTTACTCCAACTCACCTTGCTCCAACTGACCTTACTCCAACTCACTTTACTCCAACTCACTTTACTCCAACTCACTTTACTCCAACTCACTTTACTCCAACTCACCTTACTCCAACTCACCTTACTCCAACTCACCTTACTCCAACTCACAATTGTTTTGAATTCATGTTGAAACCAGAACAATGCATCATGGGACATTTCTTTATTCTATTATGATCTGTTGTGTTCTATTCTGTTGTGTTCTATTCTGTTGTGTTCTATTGTGTTGTGTCTATTCTGTTGTGTTCTATTGTGTTGTGTTCTATTGTGTTGTGTTCTATTGTGTTGTGTTCTATGTGTTGTGTTCTATTGTGTTGTGTTCTATTCTGTTGTGTTCTATTGTGTTGTGTTCTATTCTGTTGTGGTCTATTCTGTTGTGTTCTATTGTGTTGTGTTCTATTGTGTTGTGTTCTATTGTGCTGTGTTCTCTACTGTTGTGTTCCATTGTGTTGTGTTCTATAATATTGTGTTCTATTGTGTTATATGGTGTTGTGTTCTATGATATTGTGATCTATTGTGTTAAATGGTGTTGTGTTGTGTTCTATTGTGTTATATGGTGTTGTGTTGTGTTCTATTGTGTTATATGGTGTTGCGTTGTGTTCTATTGTGTTGTATTATATTGCGTTGTGTTCTATTGTGTTCTATTATGTTGTGTTCTATTATATTGTGTTCTATTATATTGTGTTGTGTTGCATTCTATACCATTGTGTTCTATTGTGTTGTGTTCTATTGTGTTGTGTTCTACTGTGGTCTATTGTGTCCTATCGTGTTGTGTTCTGTTGAGTATATTCTATTGTGTTCTATTCTACAGTGCTCTATTGTGTTCTATTCTACAGTGCTCTATTGTGTTCTATTGTGTTCTATTCTACTGTGCTCTATTGTGTTCTATTGTGTTCTATTCTACAGTGCTCTATTGTGTTCTATTGTGTTCTATTCTATTATGTTCTATTGTGTTCTATTCTGTTGTGTTCTATTCTATTGTGTTCTAATCCATTATGTTTTACTGTGTTCTATTCTACTGTGTTCAATATACAGTATGTTCTAGTAACTCCAGATAGTTACTGGTTATATCTGTTCTACATGTAGTAACTCCAGATAGTTAATGGTTATATCTACATGTAGTAACCCCAGATAGTTAATGGTTATATATACATGTAGTAACTCCAGATAGTTAATGGTTATATCTACATGTAGTAACCCCAGATAGTTAATGGTTATAGATACATGTAGTAACTCCAGATAGTTAATGGTTATATATACATGTAGTAACCCCAGATAGTTAATGGTTATATCTACATGTAGTAACCCCAGATAGTTAATGGTTATATATACATGTAGTAACCCCAGATAGTTAATGGTTATATCTGTTCTACACGTAGTAACCCCAGATCGTTTCAGCTCTGGACGCATCCCAAATGGCACCTTGTTCCCTCTATAGTACACCACTTTAGATCAGAGCTCTGGTTGAAAGTAGTGCACTAAATAGGGAATGGAGTTGGCATTTGGGATGCAGTCTGTTTCCTGGTTAGAATAGGATAAAAACCAGTGTTTTACTGAGTGGGAGCGGTCTCCTATTACATGGTCATTTACTGTGGCAAAATAGACAGACTCTTTGTCTGTTTTTCTGGATAAAACAGTCTGATATGGTTCAAATTCTATAACCATCATCATCACACACCAGACCACACACACACACACGTCACGTAATCATGTAAAACACACGTGTCTTTAACCACTCTAGTGTCCTAACATGATTATGACAATATTGCTGTCTACGACTGCCATGTGCACATGCATATGCACACACATGCACACATACACACATGCACACTGTCGTCCTCAATTTCTATGGCTGACAGATAAACAGACACCTCGTGGCACCTCATGGGACCTCCTGGCACGTAATGACACATAATGACACATAATGACAACTCATGTCACTTCAGCACAGCTAAGCACACCTAATGACACCTCGTGTCATTACAGCACACCTAAGCACACCTAATGACACATGACGACAACTCATGTCATTTAATAGCACCTCATGGCACCTCATGACAACTAATGATACCTAATGGCACCTAATGACACCTCATGGCACCTCATGTCACTTCAGCACACCTAATGATACCTCATGGCACCTCATGGCACCTAATGGCACCTCATGACACCTCATGGCACCTCATGACACCTCATGACACCTCATAGCACATCATGTCACTTCAGCACACCTAATGGCACCTCATGGCACCTCGTGACACCTTTTTTTTAAATTTTTTTTATTTCACCTTTATTTAACCAGGTAGGCTAGTTGAGAACAAGTTCTCATTTACAACTGCGACCTGGCCAAGATAAAGCATAGCAGTGTGAGCATACAACAAAGAGTTACACATGGAGTAAACAATTAACAAGTCAATAACACAGTAGAAAACAAAGGGGGGGTCTATATACAATGTGTGCAAAAGGCATGAGGAGGTATGCAAATAATTACAATTTTGCAGATTAACACTGGAGTGATAAAAGATCAGATGGTCATGTACAGGTAGAGATATTGGTGTGCAGAAGAGCAGAAAAGTAAATAAATAAAAACAGTATGGGGATGAGGTAGGTGAAAAGGGTGGGCTATTTACCAATAGACTATGTACAGCTGCAGCGATCGGTTAGCTGCTCAGATAGCTGATGTTTGAAGTTGGTGAGGGAGATAAAAGTCTCCAACTTCAGCGATTTTTGCAATTCGTTCCAGTCACAGGCAGCAGAGTACTGGAACGAAAGGCGGCCAAATGAGGTGTTGGCTTTAGGGATGATCAGTGAGATACACCTGCTGGAGCGCGTGCTACGGATGGGTGTTGCCATCGTGACCAGTGAGCTGAGATAAGGCGGAGCTTTACCTAGCATAGACTTGTAGATGACCTGGAGCCAGTGGGTCTGGCGACGAATATGTAGCGAGGGCCAGCCGACTAGAGCAAACAAGTCGCAGTGGTGGGTGGTATAAGGTGCTTTAGTGACAAAACGGATGGCACTGTGATAGACTGCATCCAGTTTGCTGAGTAGAGTGTTGGAAGCCATTTTGTAGATGACATCGCCGAAGTCGAGGATCGGTAGGATAGTCAGTTTTACTAGGGTAAGCTTGGCGGCTTGAGTGAAGGAGGCTTTGTTGCGGAATAGAAAGCCGACTCTTGATTTGATTTTCGATTGGAGATGTTTGATATGAGTCTGGAAGGAGAGTTTGCAGTCTAGCCAGACACCTAGGTACTTATAGACGTCCACATATTCTAGGTCGGAACCATCCAGGGTGGTGATGCTAGTCGGGCATGCAGGTGCAGGCAGCGACCAGTTGAAAAGCATGCATTTGGTTTTACTAGCGTTTAAGAGCAGTTGGAGGCCACGGAAGGAGTGTTGTATGGCATTGAAGCTTGTTTGGAGGTTAGATAGCACAGTGTCCAAAGACGGGCCGAAAGTATATAGAATGGTGTCGTCTGCGTAGAGGTGGATCAGGGAATCGCCCGCAGCAAGAGCAACATCATGGCACCTCATGGCACCCATTGGCACCCACCTAATGGCACCTCATGGCACCTCATGACACCTATTGATACCTCATGGCACCTCATGACACCTATTGACCCTTCATGGCACCTCATGGCACCTCATGGCACCCATTGGCACCCAATGACACCTAATGACACCTAATGACATCTCATGGCACCCAATGACACCTCATGGCACCTCATGGCACCTAATGACACCTAATGGCACCTCGTGGCACCCCATAGCACCTCATGACACCTATCAACACCTCATGTCACCTCATGGCACCTCATGGCACCCATTGGCACCCAATGACACCTAATGACACCTAATGACACCTCATGGCACCCAATGACACCTCATGGCACCTAATGACACCTAATGGCACCTCGTGGCACCCATGGCACCTAATGACACATAATGACACCTTGTGGCACCTCATGGCACCTCATGGCACCTCATGGCACCTCATGGCACCTATTGGCATCTATTGGCACCTCATGACACCTATTGGCACCTATCGACACCTCATGGCACCTATCGACACCTCATGGCACCTATTGGCACCTCATGACACCTATTGGCACCTCATGGCACCTCATGGTACCTCATGACACCCATTGGCACCTAATGAAACATAATGACACCTAATGACACCTCATGTCACTTCAGCACACCTCATGGCACCTCATGGCACCTCATGAAACAATGACACCTAATGAAACCTAATGACACATAATGGCACCTCATGGCACCTAATGACACCTCATGAAACCTCATGACACCTCATGACACCTCATGACACCCCATGACACCTCATGGCACCTCATGGCACCTCATGACACCCCATGACACCTCATGGCACCTCATGGCACCTCGTGACACCTCATGACACCTCATGAAACATAATGAAACCTCATGACACCTCATGAAACATACTGAAACCTCATGACACCTCATGACATCTCATGACACCCCATGACACCTCATGAAACATAATGAAACCTCATGACACCTCATGACACCTCATGACACCTCATGACACCCCATGACACCTCATGACACCTCATGGCACCTCATGACACCTCATGGCACCTCATATCACCTCATGACACCTCATGACACCTCATGGCACCTCATGACACCTCATGGCACCTCATGACACCTCATGGCACCTCATATCACCTCATGACACCTCATGACACCTCATGGCACCTCATGACACTTCATGGCACTTCATGACACCTAATGACACCTCATGGCTCCTATTGACACCTCATGACAACCAATGACACCTCATGGCACCTCATGGCACCTCATGGCACCTCATGGCACTTCATGGCACCACATGGCACCTAATGAAACCTGATTTTAGGTCTAACAACATAATCATGTTCACGTCATGAAGACGTGTGTCAAATAAAGTGTAACCACATATTTCCCTGATCAGTGTTCGAGAGCGTTGTCTGGAGGAGCAGAAGAGGAGGAGACAGAGAGCAACCAGGAAGATCAGTACCTTCATCGGCACGTTCATGGTCTGCTTTGCTCCCTACGTCATCACCAGGTAGGTAGAAAGGGGGGAGGGGAAGAGAGAGAGAGATATCTTTACAAGAGAACATTAGATGAGATGTCCCTGATATCTTTACAAGAGTACATTAGATGGCATGTCCCTGACAGTGTCTCTTTACAAGAGTACAGTAGATGATATTAATAACTAGGTTCAACAGGACCAATATCACCTAGCAGGAAGCCAGCCATATTAACTAGGATCAACAGGACCAATATCACCTAGCAGGAAGCCAGCCATATTAACAAGGATCAACAGGATCTATACCACCTGCCAGCCATAATAACAAGGATCAACAGGATCTATACCACCTACCAGCCATATTAACAAGGATCAACAGGATCTATACCACCTGCCAGCCATAATAACAAGGATCAACAGGATCTATACCACCTGCCAGCCATAATAACAAGGATCAACAGGATCTATACCACCAGCCAGCCATATTAACAAGGATCAACAGGATCTATACCACCAGCCAGCCAGCCAGCCATAATAACAAGGATCAACAGGATCTATACCACCTGGCAGCCAGCCATAATAACAAGGATCAACAGGATCTATACCACCTGCCAGCCATAACAACAAGGATCAACAGGGTCTATACCACCTGCCAGCCAGCCATAATAACAAGGATCAACAGGATCTATACCACCTGCCAGCCATAACAACAAGGATCAACAGGGTCTATACCACCTGCCAGCCAGCCATAATAACAAGGATCAACAGGATATATACCACCTACCAGCCATAATAACAAGGATCAACAGGATCTATACCACCCGCCAGCCATAATAACAAGGATCAACAGGATCTATACCACCAGCCAGCCATAATAACAAGGATCAACAGGATCTATACCACCTGGCAGCCAGCCATAATAACAAGGACCAACAGGATCTATACCACCTGCCAGCCAGCCATAATAACAAGGATCAACAGGATCTATACCACCTGCCAGCCACAATAACAAGGATCAACAGGATCTATACCACCTGGCAGCCATAATAACAAGGATCAACAGGATCTATACCACCAGCCAGCCATAATAACAAGGATCAACAGGATCTATATCACCTGGCAGCCATAATAACAAGGATCAACAGGATCTATACCACCTGCCAGCCAGCCATAATAACAAGGATCAACAGGATCTATACCACCTGCCAGCCAGCCATAATAACAAGGATCAACAGGATCTATACCAACTGGCAGCCAGCCATAATAACAAGGATCAACAGGATCTATACCACCTGGCAGCCAGCCATAATAACAAGGATCAACAGGATCTATACCACCTGCCAGCCATAATAACAAGGATCAACAGGATCTATACCACCTGCCAGCCAACCATAATAACAAGGACCAACAGGATCTATACCACCTGGCAGCCATAATAACAAGGATCAACAGGATCTATACCACCTACCAGCCAGCCAGCCATAATAACAAGGACCAACAGGATCTATACCACCTGCCAGCCATAATAACAAGGATCAGCAGGATCTATACCACCTGCCAGCCATAATAACAAGGATCAACAGGATCTATACCACCTACCAGCCATAATAACAAGGATCAACAGGATCTTTTCCACCAGCCACCCAAAATAACAAGTGGAAGTGTTTCTGTTCAGAGAATTCTGCTGTGCTGGAAGTGTTTGTGAAGGAAAATGAGGAAATTATTTCTCAGGGGGGTTGGAAGACAGGCTCATAAATCAACAGAACCATTTGTTTTGGTGTACTTTTGACAGCCAGCCACATTTGATATTGCACGTTAATTCGGTCTAGTTCCCTAGTTGTGGGATGACAATTAGAATGTTGCACTTTGACATCCATAAATAGAGAGATATCTAAGACGTCCCTCTCCCCCTCCCCCTCTCCCTCTCCTCCCCTCTCTCCCCCTCTCCTCCCCTCTCTCCCTCTCCTCCCCTCTCTCCCTCTCCTCCTCTCTCTCCCCCTCTCCTCCCCTCTCTCCCCCTCTCCCTCTCCTCCACTCTCTCCTCCCCTCCCCTCTCTCCCTCTCCTCCCCTCTCTCCCTCTCCTACACTCTCTCCCTATCCTCCCCTCTCCTCTCTCCCTCTCCTCCCCTCTCTCCCTCTCCTCCCCTCTCTCCTCTCCTCCTCTCTCTCCCTCTCTTCCCCTCTCTCCCTCTCCTCTCCTCCCCTCTCTCCCTCTCCTCCCCTCTCTCCCTCTCCTACACTCTCTCCCTATCCTCCCCTCTCCCCTCTCCCTCTCCTCCCCTCTCTCCCTCTCCTCCCTTCTCTCCCTCTCCTCCCCTCTCTCCTCCCCTCCCCTCTCTCCCTCTCCTCCTCTCTCTCCCTCTACTCCCCTCTCTCCCTCTCCTCCTCTCTCTCCCTCTCTTCCCTCTCTCCCTCTCCTCTCCTCCCCTCTCTCCCTCCCCTCCCCTCTCTCCCTCTCCTACACTCTCTCCCTATCCTCCCCTCTCCCCTCTCCTCCTCTCTCTCCCTCTACTCCCCTCTCTCCCTCTCCTCCCCTCTCTCCCTTTCCTCCTCTCTCTCCCTATCCTCCCCTCTCCTCTCTCCCTCTCCTCCCCTCTCTCCCTCTCCTCCCTTCTCTCCCTCTCCTCCCCTCTCTCCTCCCCTCCCCTCTCTCCCTCTCCTCCTCTCTCTCCCTCTCCTCCCTTCTCTCCCTCTCCTCCCTTCTCTCCCTCTCCTCCCCTCTCTCCCTCTCCTCCCCTCTCTCCCTCTCCTCCCCTATCTCCCTCTACTCCCCTCTCTCCCTCTCCTCCCTTCTCTCCCTCTCCTCCTCTCTCTCCCTCTCCTACATTCTCTCCCTCTCCTACACTCATCCCTCTCCTACACTCTCTCCCTCTCCTCCTCTCTCTCCCTCTCCTACACTCTCTCCCTCTCCTACACTCATCCCTCTCCTCCCCTCTCTCTCTCTCCTCCTCTCTCTCCCTCTCCTCCCTTCTCTCCCTTTTCCTACACTCTCTCCCTCTCCTCCCTTCTCTCCCTCTCCTCCCCTCTCTCCTCCCCTCCCCTCTCTCCCTCTCCTCCTCTCTCTCCCTCTCCTCCCTTCTCTCCCTCTCCTCCCTTCTCTCCCTCTCCTCCCCTCTCTCCCTCTCCTCCCCTCTCTCCCTCTCCTCCCCTCTCTCCCTCTACTCCCCTCTCTCCCTCATCTCCCTCTCCTCCTCTCTCTCCCTCTCCTACATTCTCTCCCTCTCCTACACTCATCCCTCTCCTACACTCTCTCCCTATCCTCCTCTCTCTCCCTCTCCTACACTCTCTCCCTCTCCTACACTCATCCCTCTCCTCCCCTCTCTCCCTTTCCTACACTCATCCCTCTCCTCCCCTCTCTCTCTCTCTCTCCTCCTCTCTCTCCCTCTCCTCCCTTCTCTCCCTTTTCCTACACTCTCTCCCTATCCTCCCCTCTCTCCTCCCCTCTCCTCTCCCTCTCCTCCTCTCTCTCCCTCTCCTCCACTCTCTCCCTCTCCTACACTCATTTCTCTTTCCCGATCCTGTATAGGATTGTGGAGTTATTTCCGTCCGTGCCTATCGACCACCGCTGGGGAGTGGTCTCCAAGTGCCTGGCCTACAGCAAGGCGGCCTGCGACCCCTTCGTCTACTCCCTGCTCCGTAACCAGTACAAGAAGACGTGTGGTGACATCATCAACAGGCTACTGAAGCCCAGCTCTATGAATGCATCTGGACCAGGTCACCACGACAACCATGAGACTAGAGGGAGGAACAACACAGTCCAGACTGCAGCAGACTGATGCCGGGGGTTGTGTTACTGTCTAAGGGTTGACAGTCTATGTTCAGACTGAGGCCGGGGGTTGTGTTATTGTCTAAGGGTTGATAGTCTATGTTCAGACTGATGCCGGGGGTTGTGTTACTGTCTAAGGGTTGATAGTCTATGTTCAGACTGAGGAAGGGGGTTGTGTTACTGTCTAAGGGTTGATACTCTATGTTCAGACTGAGGAAGGGGGTTGTGTTACTGTCTAAGGGTTGATACTCTATGTTCAGACTGAGGAAGGGGGTTGTGTTACTGTCTAAGGGTTGATACTCTATGTTCAGACTGAGGAAGGGGGTTGTGTTACTGTCTAAGGGTTGATACTCTATGTTCAGACTGAGGAAGGGGGTTGTGTTACTGTCTAAGAGTTGATACTCAATGTTCAGACTGAGGAAGGGGGTTGTGTTATTGTCTAAGGGTTGATACTCTATGTTCAGACTGAGGCTGGGGGTTGTGTTATTGTCTAAGGGTTGACAGTCTATGTTCAGACTGAGGAAGGGGGTTGTGTTACTGTCTAAGGGTTGATACTCTATGTTCAGACTGAGGCCGGGGGTTGTGTTACTGTCTAAGGGTTGACAGTCTATGTTCAGACTGAGGCCGGGGGTTGTTGTGTTATTGTCTAAGGGTTGACAGTCTATGTTCAGACTGAGGAAGGGGGTTGTGTTATTGTCTAAGGGTTGATGGTCTATGTTCAGTCTGATATATGTGGTACTGTTATTGTCTAAGGGTTGACAGTCTATGTTCAGACTGAGGAAGGGGGTTATGTTATTGTCTAAGGGTTGACAGTCTATGTTCAGACTGAGGCCGGGGGTTGTGTTATTGTCTAAGGGTTGATAGTCTATGTTCAGACTGAGGCCGGGGGTTGTGTTATTGTCTAAGGGTTGACAGTCTATGTTCAGACTGATGTATGTGTTACTGTTACTGTCTAAGGGTTGATACTCTATGTTCAGTCTGAGGCCGGGGGTTGTGTTATTGTCTAAGGGTTGATAGTCTATGTTCAGACTGAGGAAGGGGGTTGTGTTACTGTCTAAGGGTTGACAGTCTATGTTCAGACTGAGGAAGTGGGTTGTGTTACTGTCTAAGGGTTGATAGTCTATGTTCAGACTGAGGCCGGGGGTTGTGTTATTGTCTAAGGGTTGATACTCTATGTTCAGTCTGATGTATGTGGTACAGTTATTGTCTAATACTCTATATGAGAATATAAAGTTACATGTCACATAACAAGAACACAGGAAGAACAGAGGCAAGGATTTCTGGGATACGGTTCAGTGTATTTCTGTGGTTATCCTAATCCCGTCACACAGCGACCGATACGGCCGCAGCATGAACGTGTGGTTGTGAAGAAGATGGACTCCGGGCAGATTTGTGTTGAGGCAGACTTACTCTCACTGAGAACCAATTCCTCTTATGTTGATCCTACTGAGGAGAGGTAGTTGTGAGCCGTAAACACACTAGCCATTCTATGATTGTCAGCATTTGTATGCTTTCACATTACCAACAAATATATCTATACCACTACACTCCAACAAGGGTTAAACGGCTGTCCCCATAGGAGAACCCCTTTTTGGTTCCGAGAAGAACTCTTTTGTGTTCCGTGTTAAACCCTCTGTGGAACAGGGTTCTACCTGCAACCAAAACGAGTTCTCCAAAGGGTTGTCCAATGGAAACAGCCGAACAACCCCTTTGGGTTCTTGATATCACCTTTTTCCCCCTAAGAGTGTAGGAGTAACGTTACATAAAGACATGGAAGGTACGAATAGTTGTACAGTATGTTTTAGTATGTGTGCTGAGTTTGGGGGTATGGTGGCCCTGAGGGGCCAAGTAGCTTTGTATGAAGGGGGTACCTCAGTAAGTGTTGTGGTGTTGAAAGGTAGCACATAACATGGCACCTAAAGGAGAGGATACAATCTGATTATTACTGTGATGACGACGTGTTAGGAAAACACATTGAGGCTTGTTACCTGGGCGATAGACTCAGGTATTTAAAACACATTGAGGCTTGTTACCTGGGAGATAGACTCAGGTATTTAAAACACATTGAGGCTTGTTACCTGGGAGATAGACTCAGGTATTTAAAACACATTGAGGCTTGTTGCCTGGGCGATAGACTCAGGTATTTAAAACACATTGAGGCTTGTTGCCTGGGCGATAGACTCAGGTATTTAAAACACATTGAGGCTTGTTACCTGGGAGATAGACTCAGGTATTTAAAACACATTGAGGCTTGTTACCTGGGAGATAGACTCAGGTATTTAAAACACATTGAGGCTTGTTACCTGGGAGATAGACTCAGGTATTTAAAACACATTGAGACTTGTTGCCTGGGCGATAGACTCAGGTATTTAAAACACATTGAGGCTTGTTACCTGGGAGATAGACTCAGGTATTTAAAACACATTGAGGCTTGTTGCCTGGGCGATAGACTCAGGTATTTAAAACACATTGAGGCTTGTTACCTGGGAGATAGATAATAAAATACACTTCTAATGCTCTCATCTCGACTCAGGTGAAATGGTCCTATCAGTGCTTGTGAGCACACCCTTACAGGATTAGATAGGGAGAAAGACCGGTTCTTTCCCTGTCGTATTTAAAAGCAGTGTTTATGTAGCTCTCACATGCATCGATATGTCCCCAATGGAACCCTATTCCCTATGTACAGCTATGGGCCCTGGTCAAAAGCATTGCACTGAATAGGGGATATGGTGCTATTTGGGATGTAACCCTATGTATTCTCTGATTCTTCAACCGGCCCACTAGCCATATTTTAATGGGGGATCTGGCCTTCAGACGGATTCTTCAACTGGCCCACTAGCCAAGTTCATGTTTTAATGGGGGATCTGGCCTTCAGACGGATTCTTCAACTGGCCCACTAGACAAGTTCATGTTTTAATGGGGGATCTGGCCTTCAGACGGATTCTTCAACTGGCCCACTAGACAAGTTCATGTTTTAATGGGGGATCTGGCCTTCAGACTGTTAACATTGCTTTTGTTGTGACTGACTGACTGTCTATCTGACTGACTGTCTGACTGACTGGCTGACTGGCTGACTAACTAACTGACTGACTGACTGGCTGACTGGCTGACTAACTGACATTCTGGTGACTAGCTGTCTATCTGACTGGCTGACTGGCTGACTGTCTATCTGACTGACTGACTGACTGGCTGACTGTCTATCTGACTGACTGTCTGGTGACTGGCTGACTGGCTGACTGGCTGACTAACTAACTGACTGACTGACTGACTGTCTGACTGTCTGACTAACTAACTGACTGGCTGTCTGACTAACTAACTGACTGGCTGTCTGACTAACTAACTGACTGGCTGACTGTCTGACTAACTAACTGACTAGCTGACTAACTAACTGACTAACTGACTGTCTGACTAACTAACTGACTGTCTGACTAACTGACTGGCTGACTGTCTGACTAACTAACTGCCTGGCTGACTAACTAACTGACTAACTGACTGGCTGACTAACTAACTTACTAACTAACTGACTGTCTGTCTGTCTGTCTGACTAACTAACTGACTGGCTGACTGACTTACCTGGGAGATAGATAATAAAATACACTTCTAATGCTCTCATCTCGACTCAGGTGAAATGGTCCTATCAGCGCTTGTGAGCACACCCTTACAGGATTAGATAGGGAGAAAGACCGGTTCTTTCCCTGTCGTATTTAAAAGCAGTGTTTATGTAGCTCTCACATGCACCGATATGTCCCCAATGGAACCCTATTCCCTATGTACAGCTATGGGCCCTGGTCAAAAGCATTGCACTGAATAGGGGATATGGTGCTATTTGGGATGTAACCCTATGTATTCTCTGATTCTTCAACTGGCCCACTAGCCATATTTTAATGGGGGATCTGGCCTTCACACTGATTCTTCAACTGGCCCACTAGCCAAGTTCATGTTTTAATGGGGGATCTGGCCTTCAGACGGATTCTTCAACTGGCCCACTAGCCAAGTTCATGTTTTAATGGGGGATCTGGCCTTCAGACGGATTCTTCAACTGGCCCACTAGACAAGTTCATGTTTTAATGGGGGATCTGGCCTTCAGACGGATTCTTCAACTGGCCCACTAGACAAGTTCATGTTTTAATGGGGGATCTGGCCTTCAGACTGTTAACATTGCTTTTGTTGTGACTGACTGACTGTCTATCTGACTGACTGTCTGACTGTCTGACTGGCTGACTGGCTGACTGGCTGACTAACTAACTGACTGACTGACTGGCTGACTGTCTGACTAACTGACATTCTGGTGACTAGCTGTCTATCTGACTGACTGACTGACTGACTGGCTGACTGTCTGACTGGCTGACTGTCTATCTGACTGACTGTCTGGTGACTGGCTGACTGGCTGACTAACTAACTGACTGACTGACTGACTGGCTGACTGTCTGACTAACTAACTGACTGGCTGACTGTCTGACTAACTAACTGCCTGGCTGACTAACTAACTGACTAACTGACTGGCTGACTAACTAACTGACTAACTGACTGGCTGACTAACTAACTGACTAACTGACTGTCTGACTAACTAACTGACTGTCTGACTAACTAACTGACTGGCTGACTAACTAACTAACTGACTGTCTGACTGTCTGACTGTCTGACTAACTAACTGACTGTCTGACCAACCAACTGACTGGCTGACTAACTAACTGACTGTCTGACTGGCTGACTAACTAACTGACTAACTAACTGACTGACTAACTAACTGACTAACTGACTGGCTGGTGACTGGCTGACTGACTGACTTACTAACTGACTGGCTGACTGACTTACTAACTGACTGGTTGACTGTCTGACTAACTAACTGACTGGCTGACTGACTGGCTGACTGACTTACTAACTGACTGGTTGACTGTCTGTCTGACTAACTAACTGACTGGCTGACTGTCTGACTAACTAACTGACTGGTTGACTGACTTACTAACTAACTGACTGGCTGGCTGTCTGTCTGACTAACTAACTGACTGGCTGACTGACTTACTGGCTGACTGACTTACTAACTGACTGGTTGACTGACTTACTAATTAACTGTCTGGCTGTCTGTCTGTCTGTCTGACTAACTAACTGACTGGCTGACTGACTTACTGGCTGACTGACTTACTAACTGACTGGTTGACTGACTTACTAATTAACTGACTGGCTGACTGACTTACTAACTGACTGGTTGACTGTCTGACTAACTAACTGACTGGCTGACTGACTGGCTGACTGACTTACTAACTGACTGGTTGACTGTCTGTCTGACTAACTAACTGACTGGCTGACTGTCTGACTAACTAACTGACTGGTTGACTGACTTACTAACTAACTGACTGGCTGGCTGTCTGTCTGACTAACTAACTGACTGGCTGACTGACTTACTGGCTGACTGACTTACTAACTGACTGGTTGACTGACTTACTAATTAACTGTCTGGCTGTCTGTCTGTCTGACTAACTAACTGACTGGCTGACTGACTTACTGGCTGACTGACTTACTAACTGACTGGTTGACTGACTTACTAATTAACTGGCTGGCTGACTTACTAATTAACTGGCTGTCTGACTGTCTGTCTGACAGATGGGTTTCCCTCAGGTTGTTTGATAAAGTGTAACATAATTAACAGAGCTTGGCTAGCCTCGACTTGCATCCCACAGAGAAGGGAAGAGCTCTTCAACCTTGTGTTTGTGTGGGTGTTTCTTTCAGCTAGAAAGATGGGTGATGGGTGCCATTATTATGGAATATGGAAATCAATCCATAAATATGTTTCTCTTCTTGAGTATTCACAGCAGTGGAAATACGGTCTGAATAATGTGTTTGTTAGACAATACATTAATTACACAAACTCTCACTTCCCATTCCCAACTTTACATATTCCTTTGGGCTCCTAGTGGAGCAGGGGACCTCCCATTCCCAACTTTACCTATTCCTTTTGGATCCTAGTGGAGCAGGGGACCTCCCATTCCCAACTTTACCTATTCCTTTTAGCCCCTAGTGGAGCAGGGGACCTCCCATTCCCAACTTTACCTATTCCTTTTGGATCCTAGTGGAGCAGGGGACCTCCCATTCCCAACTTTACCTATTCCTTTTGGATCCTAGTGGTGCAGGGGACCTCCCATTCCCAACTTTACCTATTCCTTTTAGCCCCTAGTGGAGCAGGAGACCTCCCATTCCCAACTTTACTTATTCCTTTTGGCTCCTAGTGGAGCAGGGGACCTCCCATTCCCAACTTTACCTATTCCTTTTGGATCCTAGTGGAGCAGGGAACCTCCCATTCCCAACTTTACCTATTCCTTTTAGTTCTTAGTGGAGCAGGGGTCTCCCATTCCCAACTTTACCTATTCCTTTTGGATCCTAGTGGAGCAGGGGACCTCCCATTCCCAACTTTACCTATTCCTTTTAGATCCTAGTGGAGCAGGGGACCTCCCATTCCCAACTTTACCTATTCCTTTTGGATCCTAGTGGAGCAGGGGACCTCCCATTCCCAACTTTACCTATTCCTTTTGGATCCTAGTGGAGCAGGGAACCTCCCATTCCCAACTTTACCTATTCCTTTTGGATCCTAGTGGAGCAGGGAACCTCCCATTCCCAACTTTACCTATTCCTTTTAGTTCTTAGTGGAGCAGGGGTCTCCCATTCCCAACTTTACCTATTCCTTTTGGATCCTAGTGGAGCAGGGGACCTCCCATTCCCAACTTTACCTATTCCTTTTAGATCCTAGTGGAGCAGGGGACCTCCCATTCCCAACTTTACCTATTCCTTTTGGATCCTAGTGGAGCAGGGGACCTCCCATTCCCAACTTTACCTATTCATTTTCTCTCCTAGTGGAGCAGGGGACCTCCCATTCCCAACTTTACCTATTCCTTTTAGATCCTAGTGGAGCAGGGGACCTCCCATTCCCAACTTTACCTATTCCTTTTAGCCCCTAGTGGAGCAAGGGACCTCCCATTCCCAACTTTACCTATTCCTTTTAGCCCCTAGTGGAGCAGGGGACCTCCCATTCCCAACTTGACCTATTCCTTTAGGATCCTAGTGGAGCAGGGGACCTCCCATTCCCAACTTGACCTATTCCTTTTAGATCCTAGTGGAGCAGGGGACCTCCCATTCCCAACTTTACCAATTCCTTTTGGATCCTAGTGGAGCAGGGGACCTCCCATTCCCAAGACTTCAGTTATTAGGTCACCTTGAAAAGTTTGAGTTTATTGCTAAGTGATTGACAAGATGTTATCACATAAACCCCAGAGGACTCCAGTATAATGACCCAGATAATCCCCACAGGACTCCTGTATAATGACCCAGATTAACCCCAGAGGACTCCTGTATAATGACCCAGATTAACCCCAGAGGACTCCTGTATAATGACCCAGATAAACCCCACAGGACTCCTGTATAATGACCCAGATTAACCCCAGAAGACTCCTGTATAATGACCCAGATTAACCCCAGAGGACTCCTGTATATTGACCCAGATTAACCCTGCTGTATAATGACCCAGATTAACCCCAGAGTACTCCTGTATAATGACCCAGATTAATCCCAGAAGACTCCTGTATAATGACCCAGATTAACCCTCCTGTATAATGACCCAGATTAACCCCAGAGTACTCCTGTATAATGACCCAGATTAACCCCAGAGGACTCCTGTATAATGACCCAGATTGACACCAGAGGACCAGATTAACCCCAGAGGACTCCTGTATAATGACCCAGATTAACCCCAGAGGACTCCTGTATAATGACCCAGATTAACCCCCACAGGACTCCTGTATAATGACCCAGATTAACCCCAGAGGACTCCTGTATAATGTCCCAGATTAACCCTCCTGTATAATGACCCAGATTAACCCCAGAGGACTCCTGTATAATGACCCAGATTAACCCTCCTGTATAATGACCCAGATTAACCCCAGAGTACTCCTGTATAATGACCCAGATTAACCCCAGAAGACTCCTGTATAATGACCCAGATTAACCCCAGAGGACTCCTGTATATTGACCCAGATTAACCCTGCTGTATAATGACCCAGATTAACCCCAGAGTACTCCTGTATAATGACCCAGATTAATCCCAGAAGACTCCTGTATAATGACCCAGATTAACCCTCCTGTATAATGACCCAGATTAACCCCAGAGGACTCCTGTATAATGACCCAGATTAACCCCAGAGGACTCCTGTATAATGACCCAGATTGACACCAGAGGACCAGATTAACCCCAGAGGACTCCTGTATAATGACCCAGATTAACCCCAGAGGACTCCTGTATAATGACCCAGATTAACCCCCACAGGACTCCTGTATAATGACCCAGATTAACCCCAGAGGACTCCTGTATAATGTCCCAGATTAACCCTCCTGTATAATGACCCAGATTAACCCCAGAGGACTCCTGTATAATGACCCAGATTAACCCTCCTGTATAATGACCCAGATTAACCCCAGAGTACTCCTGTATAATGACCCAGATTAACCCTCCTATATAATGACCCAGATTAACCCCAGAGGACTCCTGTATAATGACCCAGATGAACCCCCAGAGGACCAGATTAACCCCAGAGGACTCCTGTATAATGACCCAGATTAACCCCAGAGGACTCCTGTATAATGACCCAGATTAACCCCAGAGGACTGCTGTATAATGACCCAGATGAACCCCAGAGGACTCCTGTATAATGACCCAGATTAACCCCCAGAGGACCAGATTAACCCCAGAGGACTCCTGTATAATGACCCAGATTAACCCCAGAGGACTCCTGTATAATGACCCAGATTAACCCCAGAGGACTGCTGTATAATGACCCAGATTAACCCCAGAGGACTCCTGTATAATGACCCAGATGAACCCCCAGAGGACTCCTGTATAATGACCCAGATTAACCCCAGAGGACTCCTGTATAATGACCCAGATTA
Source organism: Oncorhynchus kisutch (assembly GCF_002021735.2). NCBI lineage: Eukaryota > Metazoa > Chordata > Actinopteri > Salmoniformes > Salmonidae > Oncorhynchus > Oncorhynchus kisutch. The sequence goes on along the minus strand of NW_022265694.1, from coordinate 471,999 downwards.
ACCCTCCTGTATAATGACCCAGATTAACCCCAGAAGACTCCTGTATAATGACCCAGATACAAAGCTGTATAACGGGTGATGTTAAAGCCTCTTAACAACCCACATACCCAGAGTATTTACCCCACCATTACCCATCTTTACACTACCTACCATCTCCCCCTGAGGGAGTCAACGTGAACACATTCCTAATTGATTGACAAGATATTATCTCTACTAGGAATCGTAATCTTCCACACTTTGTATTTGTTGATAAAGGGGATTCCTATCCTACTCACTTTAAATGTTGGCATCATTATGATTATGTTTTCTGTATCAGAAGTGAGCAGACTCTGTATCAGAGGGGTGTGATTGAACACAGTATCAGGGTTGGTTTAATAGAGATGGGGGTGTGATTGAACACAGTATCAGGGTTGGTTTAATAGAGATGGGGGTGTGATTGAACACAGTATCAGGGTTGGTTTAATAGAGATGGGGGTGTGATTTAACACAGTATATCAGGGTTGGTTTAATAGAGATGGGGGTGTGATTGAACACAGTATATCAGGGTTGGTTTAATAGAGATGGGGGTGTGATTTAACACAGTATATCAGGGTTGGTGTAATAGAGATGGGGGTGTGATTGAAACAGTATACAGTATCAGGGTTGGTTTAATAGAGATGGGGGTGTGATTGAAACAGTATACAGTATCAGGGTTGGTTTAATAGAGATGGGGGTGTGATTTAACACAGTATATCAGGGTTGGTTTAATAGAGATGGGGGTGTGATTTAACACAGTATATCAGGGTTGGTTTAATAGATATGGGGGTGTGATTTAACACAGTATATCAGGGTTGGTTTAATAGAGATGGGGGTGTGATTTAACACAGTATATCAGGGTTGGTTTAATAGAGATGGGGGTGTGATTTAACACAGTATATCAGGGTTGGTTTAATAGAGATGGGGGTGTGATTTAACACAGTATATCAGGGTTGGTTTAATAGATATGGGGGTGTGATTTAACACAGTATATCAGGGTTGGTTTAATAGATATGGGGGTGTGATTTAACACAGTATATCAGGGTTGGTTTAATAGATATGGGGGTGTGATTTAACACAGTATATCAGGGTTGGTTTAATAGATATGGGGGTGTGATTTAACACAGTATATCAGGGTTGGTTTAATAGATGTGGGGGTGTGATTTAACACAGTATATCAGGGTTGGTTTAATAGAGATGGGGGTGTAATTTAACACAGTATATCAGGGTTGGTTTAATAGAGATGGGCGGTGATTTAACACAGTATACAGTATCAGGGTTGGTTTAATAGAGATGGGGGGCTTTGAGTTTTACCTGAAGAATCATAACGTTCGTGATCTATTGATTTTCACAATCCTGTTTGTTGTTTGCACTGAACATTGCAGCTTAGCATGACATAGCATGACATGACATGACACGTAAAATATTGTAGGTGTATTTTCCACTGCACAGAACTGAAGAATGAGCAGTTAATGGTGAATAGTTGATATCTGGAAGAGACTACAGTTACAACCCATAAATACTGACAGTTAATGGTGAATAGTTGATATCTGGAAGAGACTACAGTTACAACCCATAAATACTGACAGTTAATGGTGAATAGTTGATATCTGGAAGAGACTACAGTTACAACCCATAAATACTGACAGTTAATGGTGAATAGTTGATATCTGGAAGAGACTACAGTTACAACCCATAAATACTGACAGTTTTTGTAGCTACACCCATCTACCTCATTACATATGATTCATTGGATGGCTTTGGAGGGTAAAATGCTATTTTCTTTTTGGTACTCATCTCATGAATCTCCTGCGTTTTTTGGATTGACGGGTCCACAAAGTGCCAACGGGTATTTCTACGGGAGAAAAGATACACAGTGCCAAATGAATGTACATTAAGTACTGGAAGGTCCAGGGAGACAGAATCACACTAGCTTTTAGATTAAACACGAAGGAAATCCCATTAAATCTGACTCCAGAAATATGTTATGAATCAACTGTCAAGGGGTGGGTGTGGCTGGTGCATGGAAGTCAGGCACAGGAGACCAGATGAGTGGACAAAGCACTTTACTGAGGCAATGTAGCACAGAACGCAACCCCGGCACAAATCAAATCAAATCAAATCAAATTGATTTATATAGCCCTTCGTACATCAGCTGATATCTCAAAGTGCTGTACAGAAACCCAGCCTAAAACCCCAAACAGCAAGCAATGCAGGTGTAGAAGCACGGTGGCTAGGAAAAACTCCCTAGAAAGGCCAATACCTAGGAAGAAACCTAGAGAGGAACCAGGCTATGTGGGGTGGCCAGTCCTCTTCTGGCTGTGCCGGGTGGAGAAACAAAACAAACGCCCGACGAACCAGTAAGGTAGCACAAGTGCAAAGTACCGGCTGCCACAAAACAAACGCCCAACGAACCAGTAAGGTAGCACAAGTACTCAAAACCAAAGTACAAAGTACCCGGCTTCCACAAAGCACAGGTAATAAATGAAACCCGGCGTAAACCAGCCTGAAGCTTCACACACAGACATGGGGGGTTCAGAGGGTCAAATACATGACAAGTAATGAGGGAAATGTAAACCAGGTGTGTTGGGAAGACAAGACCAAACAAATAGAAAATGGAAAGTGGAGCGACGATGGCTAGAAGACCGGTGACGTCGACCTGCCGAACGCCGCCCGAACAAGGAGAGGAACCCGACTTTCTGTTGGAAGTCGTGACATCAACATTCTAGAAGGAGAAACGCTAACTGAAATACATCTATCGTCTAATTGGATCAGTCGTTGACCTCATCTGTAGTATTCTTTTAGCAACTTGTGTTGTCATCAAAGTGCGCCGAAGGGGTGTAATATTAGTGAGTCAGATTACGGTCTGAACGACACCATCTTCATTAGAATTGAGATCTGTATTTATTCCACGTAATTATCTTTATTTAATAAAAGTGGGTGAGCTGGTTGTTTTGATGGATTGCACAGTACTGTGAATAACACTCAGTCAAGATGAGATAATAATGCCTTCAACGTGGTATAATGTCTGTCATATAATATAACAAAATCTCCTTTCAGCAGTGAGATTGGTATCATCGTAATACAATTATTAACTGAGAGATCAGGACTAGATAGTCTGTCGTTGCCTTATTCATTGATATGTATGAACTTCTTGTTGGGATCCTCATGCTGTACCAGGGATGGACATCTCCAGTCCTCCGGGGCCTGATTGGTGACACACTTTGTCCCCAGCTAACAACAACCTGTCTCCAATAATCAACTAATCATGATCTTCTGTTTATAGTAAAACACGTGTTTTAATCAGGTGTGTCAGCTATAACGTTAGGACTGCAGTTGCCCATCCCTGCCTAGGCTGTCCTCATGTTGCATATAGATTCATGGCTGATGTTTTTCACTCATGACATTATAGTACAATTATCATTCGCTTGAATGAATGATAAATTCTGATGAATAGTATAATAAACATGTCAATGTGTTAAGTTGGTGATATTCTGTAGAGCTCTGCAGAGTTTATACAGTAAAACATATACAGGAAGAGTTACGACTTCTATGAATGGTGATTGGAGGAGTCTAGACTTCTATGAATGGTGATTGGAGGAGTCTAGACTTCTATGAATGGTGATTGGAGGAGTCTAGACTTCTATGAATGGTGATTGGAGGAGTCTAGACTTCTATGAATGGTGATTGGAGGAGTCTAGACTTCTATGAATGGTGATTGGAGGAGTCGAGACTTCTATGAATGGTGATTGGAGGAGTCGAGACTTCTATGAATGGTGATTGGAGGAGTCGAGACTTCTATGAATGGTGATTGGAGGAGTCTAGACTTCTATGAATGGTGATTGGAGGAGTCGAGACTTCTATGAATGGTGATTGGAGGAGTCTAGACTTCTATGAATGGTGATTGGAGGAGTCTAGACTTCTATGAATGGTGATTGGAGGAGTCTAGACTTCTATGAATGGTGATTGGAGGAGTCTAGACTTCTATGAATGGTGATTGGAGGAGTCTAGACTTCTATGAATGGTGATTGGAGGAGTCTAGACTTCTATGAATGGTGATTGGAGGAGTCTAGACTTCTATGAATGGTGATTGGAGGAGTCTAGACTTCTATGAATGGTGATTGGAGGAGTCTAGACTTCTATGAATGGTGATTGGAGGAGTCTAGACTTCTATGAATGGTGATTGGAGGAGTCTAGACTTCTATGAATGGTGATTGGAGGAGTCGAGACTTCTATGAATGGTGATTGGAGGAGTCTAGACTTCTATGAATGGTGATTGGAGGAGTCGAGCGCAGAGAGCAGGTCATTACGTACGTGGATATTTAATTCCAACGACAGCGGAGACACTGACATGCATTCTATGAATGGTGATTGGAGGAGTCGAGCGCAGAGAGCAGGTCATTACGTACGTGGATATTTAATTCCAACGACAGCGGAGACACTGACATGCATTCTATGAATGGTGATTGGAGGAGTCGAGCGCAGAGAGCAGGTCATTCCGTATGTGGATATTTAATTCCAACGACAGCGGAGACACTGACATGCATTCTATGAATGGTGATTGGAGGAGTCGAGCGCAGAGAGCAGGTCATTCCGTACGTGGATATTTAATTCCAACGACAGCGGAGACACTGACATGCATTCTATGAATGGTGATTGGAGGAGTCGAGCGCAGAGAGCAGGTCATTCCGTACGTGGATATTTAATTCCAACGACAGCGGAGACACTGACATGCATTCTATGAATGGTGATTGGAGGAGTCGAGCGCAGAGAGCAGGTCATTCCGTACGTGGATATTTAATTCCAACGACAGCGGAGACACGGACATGCAAAACACCAGGGAGCATGAAACAACCTGTCCCAAAATACACAGGACTAAAACTGTCCGGAAAAATAGAGATCACACTCATACACCAACAACAGGAAAGGGAAACGATGGCAGCTAATAGCGCCACCCGAACAGGAAGAGGCACCATCTTCGGCGGGATTCGTGACAGGAAGAGGCACCATCTTCGGTGGGATTTGTGACAGGAAGAGGCACCATCTTCGGTGGGATTTGTCACAGGAAGAGGCACCATCTTCGGCGGGATTCGTGACAGGAAGAGTGAGATTGTTAAAAATGTGTTAAAACAGTATTTTGGTGTCATTTGATACGAACTAAATGTAATTTCTGGAGACGTTGTTGAAGTGTTTCAGAATGTGCGGTTTATAATATCTGCCATGGGTTTTAAACGTCTCTGTGTCGTTGACTCTGTATTGAGGGTTCAACCCTGATAAAATTAGGTTTCGTTGATTGGTTCAAAGAAGATACATAATTACATATTTATATGTACCTCCTAATTTTTTTGAATTTATTCAAATTGGAACTCATTACATTTGGTTGGTATGTATCATGATGATGCTGACAATGTTGATGGTGAGGATGATGATGAAGATGGTGATGTTGATGAGGATGATGAAGAGTGTGATGTGATGATGATGATTGTGATGTTAATGAGGATGATGATGAAGATTGTGATGTTGAGGATGATGAAGATTGTGATGATGATGATGATGAAGAGTGTGATGTTGATGCTGATGCTGATGATGATGATGATGAAGAGTGTGATGATGATGGTGATGATGATGATGATGATGATGATGATGATGATGATGATGATGATGATGATGATGAGTGTGATGATGATGATGATGATGATGATGATGAAGATGATGAAGAGTGTGATGTTGATGATGAGGATGATGATGATTATCATTAAACCACAGTTGTCATTATTTTGCCAAAGTGTTAATTTGTTTCCCTGATGAGTCATCCTGAATTTAATTCCCCTGCTTTATCGATTTCTCCATTCAGTCTGAAGCTGTTATCCTAGAAGTAGTTTGTGCTGATGTCAAAGTGAGGGGTGTTTTACAAAACAAAATGTGTAATGTGTAACCCAATCAGACTATCAAAGCCAATGATGTGATTCATAATTCATGTAGGCCAGCTCTGGCCCAACCCATTGGTTTCTGGGACCAATCAGAACGGTCAGATCCTGTTTGCATTGAAGAGTAAAAGAAAGTCCAGACTGATGGTGGGCTGATGATGGATGTCTCATGGTGAATAAGTAACTCTAGTGGGTGTGGCGTATGGGCGGGGCGATGTTGATGTCTCATGGTGAATAAGTAACTCTAGTGGGTGTGGCGTATGGGCGGGGCGATGTTGATGTCTCATGGTAAATAAGTAACTCCAGTGGGCGTGGCGTATGGGCGGGGCGATGTTGATGTCTCATGGTGAATAAGTAACTCTAGTGGGCGTGGCGTATGGGCGGGGCGATGTTGATGTCTCATGGTGAATAAGTAACTCTAGTGGGCGTGGCGTATGGGCGGGGCGATGTTGATGTCTCATGGTGAAGAAGTAACTCTAGTGGGCGTGGCGTTTGGGTGGGACGACGTGGATGTCTCATGGTGAATAAGTAACTCTAGTGGGCGTGGCGTATGGGCGGGGCGACGTGGATGTCTCATGGTGAAGAAGTAACTCTAGTGGGCGTGGCGTATGGGCGGGGCGATGTTGATGTCTCATGATGAGAGCATATCATACCCCAATCCTCTGCTGAAATATCTTCCTGCATATCTTGTATCCACTGAAGTCTCTTACCTTCAGAGTTGTCTTTATCAGAAGCCACCATTTTCCCATGTAAGGAGGTCATGGGACCTCTCCCATAACACATATCAACAGACAGTGTTTCTAAAGTGGACAAAGGAGGCTGTAAAGCAGATTGTTTTAGACTGGGGGAAAAATAAAGCTTCTCAATTGTAAGTATTTCAGAAAATATATAATTATGGTGAATTAAATCTTCCCCTTAGTTCATCAAATGACATGAGCTTCTTGTCATTGTTTAAGTCCATTACTTTAACATGTTTGCATTCTGGGTAGTCAGGACCAATCAGAACAGTCAGAACGTGTTTGCATTCTGGGTAGTCAGGACCAATCAGAAGAGTCAGAACGTGTTTGCATTCTGGGTAGTCAGGACCAATCAGAACAGTCAGAACGTGTTTGCATTCTGGGTAGTCAGGACCAATCAGAACAGTCAGAACGTGTTTACATTCTGGGTAGTCAGGACCAATCAGAACAGTCAGAACGTGTGTTTGCATTCTGGGTAGTCAGGACCAATCAGAACAGTCAGAACGTGTTTACATTCTGGGTAGTCAGGACCAATCAGAACAGTCAGAACGTGTTTGCATTCTGGGTAGTCAGGACCAATCAGAACAGTCAGAACGTGTTTGCATTCTGGGTAGTCAGGACCAATCAGAACAGTCAGAACGTGTTTGCATTCTGGGTAGTCAGGACCAATCAGAACATTCAGAACGTGTTTGCATTCTGGGTAGTCAGGACCAATCAGAACAGTCAGAACGTGTTTGCATTCTGGGTAGTCAGGACCAACAATACATCTTCTTACCCATTCTTTAAAACCCCATGTAATTTTTTTTACCAGGTGTGATGTTGTCATTGCCCCAAATTGGTGTAAATCTGGATAAAATTTGCCCAGAATTCGCTGTACTTCGTGTCATATAGTTAGTGTGTTTTTAACCAAGGGATTGGTATTATTCTTCATTAGGGAGTCGAGTACAAACATCCATCCCTAGTTAAGCCTTTTGTGGACAGCGTTTCAGTCTGCAGCCAGGGTAAGCATGGTTTCTTGGAGAAACCAAAAACATTGGTTGTGCAGCCCAGTAATACCACTGTAGGTTTTGGAAGTTGCAACCCCTCCTACTCTGTCATAGGGCAAATAAAGAAGAGAAAAGTCTTGGTTTGCTGTTGTTCCAGATACAATGTTAGAGTATCTGTCTGATCTTTCAACGAGTGTTGACCCATTTTAAAAACCTTACGTTGGCCTCAGAGAGAGAGAGAGAGAGAGAGAGAGAGAGAGGGAGAGAGAGAGAGAGAGAGAGAGAGAGAGAGAGAGAGAGATCAGCGGTGGCCCTCATGCAGGGCTCTGTGTTGTTTTTTTTGTCTAAGTGTGCATAAAAGGCATTGAGTTCATCTGGTGGAGAGGCATCGTTGGGCAGATCACAGCTTGGTATTCCTTTATAATCCGTAATGGACTGTAGCCATGTGTCGGTATTTGACCATCAGGTTTTCCCAGACGGGTAGAGACACCACTGCGCTGCAGTCAACACACCGTCTGCTCTTCATGAAGAGGCATACCCCTTCCTCCTCTCGATTTCCCTGACTCCAACGTCCTGTCTACTCTGTGATTAGAGAATCCATCCAGTTGGATGGCCATGGGGAAGGGGGGTATCTTGTCCGAAAGACATGTTTTGGAAAAACTGAGAATATTGCAGTTTGAGGGTCCAGTTGATCCATGATAGGATTGAAGGAAATAGTGGTCTGTTTTAACTTCGCCTTAGCCTCACCAGGAAGCCCACTCTCCTACCTCTTTTTCGCCTGCATTTTCTCTTGGACAGGAGAGCGGGCTTCCTGGATTTTGGCGCAGGTACCCAAAGAGCCCAGTGCAGACTAGTCGAAGTTGAAACCGGAATTGAGGTTAGTAACTCCCGAAAAGCCCAGTGCAGATGAGTTGAATTGAGGTTAGTAACTGCCGAAAAGCCCGGTGCAGATGAGTTGAATTGAGGTTAGTAACTGCCGAAAAGCCCGGTGCAGATGAGTTGAATTGAGGTTAGTAACTGCCAAAAAAGCCCAGTGTAGATGAGTTGAATTGAGGTTAGTAACTGCCAAAAAAGCCCAGTGCAGATCAGTTGAATTGAGGTTAGTAACTGCCGAAAAGCCCAGTGCAGAGCAGTTGAATTGAGGTTAGTAACTGCAGAAAAGCCCAGTGTAGATGAGTTGAATTGAGGTTAGTAACTGCCGAAAAGCCTGGTGCAGATGAGTTGAATTGAGGTTAGTAACTGCCGAAAAGCCCAGTGCAGATGAGTTGAATTGAGGTTAGTAACTGCCGAAAAGCCCAGTGCAGATGAGTTGAATTGAGGTTAGTAACTGCCGAAAAGGCCAGTGCAGGTGAGTTGAATTGAACTGCTGATCGGAGCAAACGTTTTTGTCGATCAGAAGAAATGATAGCGGACACAGATACAGATAAACAGCAAAAGAATAATAAAATAGAAGAGTTGTGTCGGAGATTTTAGATACAGGAACAACATAACACAATGTACCTTTACAACAGAGATCACTATGGGATGCAGGAAACAAGGAGTCACAGTAAAGGGCCTTTGTGCCGTTGTAACACGTGGAGATTGGAGTTGTATCTCTCTCTGACACATTTAGACTCTCTGATCTCCAGGGACGGTGTCACTCTTCCCTCCTCACTGTTGGTGGTAATGAAACAACACCACAACACTGCACTGCACTGTGTGTATGGGTGTATGGTTTGTGTTTGCGTGTGTGTGTGGTGTGTGTGTGTGTTCATATGTAAGTGTGTGTGTGTGTGTGACTGTGTGTTTTTGTTTGTGTGTCTGTGTGTGTGTGCATGCTAGCTGAGAGACTATAGTGTAGTCCATCTACTATCAGGGCTCCATGTTTAATCATAGCTGAGAGACTACAGTTGGAATCCATCTCCTATGAGGGCTCCATGTTTAATCCTAGCTGAGAGACTACAGTTGTAGTCCATCTCCTATCAGGGCTCCATGTTTAAACCTAGCTGAGAGACTACAGTTGTAGTCCATCTTCTATCAGTGCTCCATGTTTAATCCTAGCTGAGAGACTACAGTTGTAGTCCATCTCCTATCAGGGCTCCATGTTTAATCCTAGCTGAGAGACTACAGTTGTAGTCCATCTCCTATCAGGGCCCCGTGTTTAATCCCAGCTGAGAGACTACAGTTGTAGTCCATCTCCTATCAGGGCTCCATGTTTAATCCCAGCTGAGAGACTACAGTTGTAGTCCATCTACTATCAGGGCTCCATGTTTAATCCTAGCTGAGAGACTACAGTTGTAGTCCATCTCCTGTTCCCAGCATCAGTGTTGGGTTTGTTTAAGCCTGCTGTGCTAAACCAAGCAATCAGAGGCCCGGTTATAAGACTAAGGGGCTCTATTTTAACTAACCTAACGCAGTAGTAAATCTAAACGCAGGCGGTTAGCAGAATTTTAGGGCCCATGTAAACAATACTACTGTGTCCCCTAACATAGAAATCAGAATGTTTCAGATTAGAATGTGTTATTAAATGCACTAACTATAAGCTTCTGCTGCTCTATACTACAATTGTGCCGATTCTAGTTTCCACCTTCATCCACTTTTCTCACCAAAGTACGTTCATATCTTAATAAGGACAACAAAGTCAAGGTATTGGAGTGGCCATCACAAAGCCCTGACCTCAGTCGTATAGAAAATTTGTGGGCAGAACTGGAAAAGCGTGTGCGAGCAAGGAGGCCTTACAAACCTGACTCAATTACACCAGCTCTGTCAGGAGGAATGGGACAGAATTCTCACAACTTATTGTGGGAAGCTTTGGAAGGCTACCAGAAACATTTGACCCAAGTTAAACCATTTAAAGGCAATGCTACCAAATACTAATTGAGTGTATGTAAACTTCTGACCCACTGGGAATGTGATGAAAGAAATAAAATCTGAAATAAATCATTCTCTCTACTATTATTCTAACATTTCACATTCTTAAAATAAAGTGGTGATCCTAACTGACCTAAAACAGGAAATTTTTACTAGGATTAAATGTCAGAAATGTAAATGTATTTGGCTAAGGTGTATGCAAACTTCCGACTTCAACTGTAGATACTTTTGTACCCGTTTCCTCCAGCATCTTCACAAGGTCCTTTGTTGTTGTTTTGGGATTGGTTTGCACTTTTCGCACCAAAGTACGTTAATCTCTAAGAGACAGAACGCGTCTCCTTCCTGAGCGGTATGACGGCTGTGTGGTCCCATGGTGTTTATACTTGCGTATTATTGTTTGTACAGATGAAAGTGGTACCTTCAGGCGTTTGGAAATTGCTCCCAAAGATGAACCAGACTTGTGGAGGTCTACAATTTCTTTTGATTTTCCCATGATGTCAAGCAAAGAGGCAGTGAGTTTGAAGGTAGGCCTTGAAATACATCCACAGGTACACCACTAATTGACTCA
>NW_022265694.1:438416-455916 GCF_002021735.2 Oncorhynchus kisutch | reverse complement strand
AGGCTGGAGGCTGTTATCTACTACATATGGGGAGACTGGAGGCTGGAGGCTGTTATCTACTACATATGGGGAGACTGGAGGCTGTTATCTACTACATATGGGTGGACTGGAGGCTGGTATCTACTACATATGGGGAGTCTGGAGGCTGGAGACTGTTATTTACTACATATGGGGAGACTGGAGGCTGGAGGCTGTTATCTACTACATATGGGGAGACTGGAGGCTGTTATCTACTACATATGGGGAGACTGGAGGCTGTTATCTACTACATATGGGGAGACTAGAGGCTGTTATCTACTCCATATGGGGAGCTGGAGGCTTGAGGGGTTTGAGGAATCAGCCTCATAGGGCTTCATGAGCCAGGAGTAGGGGGTTGAGGAATCAGCCTCATAGGGCTTCATGAGCCAGGAGTAGGGGGTTGAGGAATCAGCCTCATAGGGCTTCATGAGCCAGAAGTAGGGGGTTGAGGAATCAGCCTCATAGGGCTTCATGAGCCAGAAGTAGGGGGTTGAGGAATCAGCCTCATAGGGCTTCATGAGCCAGAAGTAGGGGGTTGAGGAATCAGCCTCATAGGGCTTCATGAGCCAGAAGTAGGGGGTTGAGGAATCAGCCTCATAGGGCTTCATGAGCCAGGAGTAGGGGGTTGAGGAATCAGCCTCATAGGGCTTCATGAGCCAGGAGTAGGGGGTTGAGGAATCGCTTACAGACTCCATTCAATATGTTTCTTTCATTCGTTCACGTGGAACGACGACAAGTGTATGGCTCACATAGGAAGGAACCAAAGGTTGAGTGCTTCTTGTAATTGGTAGGTTTGAAGGAAGGAGGAATGAGAGGAGGACAAATGGAGAGAGACAGAGAGAGAATGACAGGGAGAGGGAGAGGGAGAAGGAAAGGAAGAGAGACAGAGAGACGCAGACCACTTCCTTTCAGGCGAGCCATCTAGCTAATTGGGTACATTGCTTCCCGACATGTCCCAGATATGAGCTTAGCTAACCCAAGAAGAAATCGACGAGGTATTTAAAAACAGTTAAAGGATACATTTACAATGAAACGAAATAGCTGATTAAATGGAACTCATGGAACGTGAAAGGGCTTAACCATCCTATCAAGGAACAATTAATTACATGGTGATGCTGTTTAGATAAATCCAGCCTGTGTTTATAGAACATGTCTGTGAAGCCAATTGCGCAATTGAAAGAATACTTTATTAAAATGGGGGACTTGTATTTCTAGACTGTAATGACTAACACGGTGTAAGGGTTTCCGGTTTCAGTGGAGTCGTAGTTCCACAGAGTACTCTGCAGCTTGCAGGGGGGGTATCCTTTCACACCTACCTCCAACAGCGTTGCCACGGAGAGAAACAGAAAGGAAGTCGAAAACTGACTTGTAGTTATTACCTCACCTGGAACAACTGATGTTCTGCTCTGGTAGATGGTTATCTGATGTTCTGTATTGGTAGATGTTTAACTGATGTTCTGTATTGGTAGATGTTTAACTGATGTTCGGCTCTGGTAGATGTTTAACTGATGTTCGGCTCTGGTAGATGTTTAACTGGTGTTCTGTACTAATAGATGTTTAACTGATGTTCTGCTATGGTAGATGTTTAGCTGATGTTCTGCTCTGGTAGATGTTTAACTGATGTTCTGCTATGGTAGATGTTTAGCTGATGTTCTGCTCTGGTAGATGTTTAACTGATGTTCTGCTATGGTAGATGTTTAACTGATGTTCTACTCTGGTAGAAGTTTAACTGATGTTCTGTATTGGTAGATGTTTAACTGATGTTCTACTATGGTAGATGTTTAACTGAGTTTCTGCTCTGGTAGACGTTTAGCTGATGTTCTATGGTAGATGTTTAGCTGATGTTCTATGGTAGATGTTTAACTGGTGTTCTGTATTAATAGATGTTTAACTGATGTTCTGCTATGGTAGATGTTTAGCTGATGTTCTGCTCTGGTAGATGTTTAACTGATGTTCTACTCTGGTAGAAGTTTAACTGATGTTCTGTATTGGTAGATGTTTAACTGATGTTCTACTATGGTAGATGTTTAACTGAGTTTCTGCTCTGGTAGAAGTTTAACTGATGTTCTGTATTGGTAGAAGTTTAACTGATGTTCTACTATGGTAGATGTTTAACTGATGTTCTACTCTGGTAGAAGTTTAACTGATGTTCTGTATTGGTAGATGTTTAACTGATGTTCTACTCTGGTAGAAGTTTAACTGATGTTCTGCTCTGGTAGAAGTTTAACTGATGTTCTGTATTGGTAGAAGTTTAGCTGATGTTCTGTATTGGTAGACGTTTAGCTGATGTTCTATGGTAGATGTTTAGCTGATGTTCTATGGTAGATGTTTAACTGATGTTCTATGGTAGATGTTTAACTGATGTTCTGCTCTGGTAGATGTTTAGCTGATGTTCTGCTCTGGTAGATGTTTAACTGATGTTCTGTATTGGTAGATGTTTAGCTGATGTTCTACTCTGGTAGATGTTTAACCAATGTTCTGCTCTGGTAGATGTTTAGCTGATGTTCTGTATTGGTAGATGTTAGCTGATGTTCTATGGTAGATGTATAACTGATGTTCTATGGTAGATGTTTAACTGATGTTCTATGGTAGATATTTAGCTGATGTTCTATGGTAGATGTATAACTGATGTTCTATGGTAGATATTTAGCTGATGTTCTATGGTAGATGTTTAACTGACCTAGACAACCAGATGAGGGGAGTTCCTTACTGAGACCTAGACAACCAGGTGAGGGGAGTTCCTCATTCAGACCTAGACAACCAGGTGAGACGAGTTCCTTACTGAGACAACCAGGTGAGGGGAGTTCCTTATTCAGACCTAGACAACCAACCAGGTGAGGGGAGTTCCTTACTGAGAACTAGACAACCAGGTGAGGGGAGCTCCTTATTAAGACCTAGACAACCAGGTGAGGGGAGTTCCTTACTGAGACCAAGACAACCAGATGAGGGGAGTTCCTTATTAAGCCCTAGACAACCAGGTGAGGGGTGTTCCTTATTAAGCCCTAGACAACCAGGTGAGGGGAGTTCCTTACTGAGACCTAGACAACCAGGTGAGGGGAGTTCCTTACTGAGACCTAGACAACCAGGTGAGGGGAGTTCCTTACTGAGACCTAGACAACCAGGTGAGGGGAGTTCCTTACTGAGACCTAGACAACCAGGTGAGGAGAGGTCCATACTGAGACCTAGACAACCAGGTGAGGGGAGTTCCTTACTGAGATCCAGGCAACCAGGTGAGGAGAGGTCCATACTGAGACCTAGACAACCAGGTGAGGGGAGTTCCTTACTGAGATCCAGGCAACCAGGTGAGGGGAGTTCCTTACTGAGACCTAGACAACCAGGTGAGGGGGGTTCCTTACTGAGACCTAGACAACCAGGTGAGGGGAGTTCCTTACTGAGATCTAGACAACCAGGTGAGGGGGGTTCCTTACTGAGATCCAGGCAACCAGGTGAGGGGAGTTCCTTACTGAGATCCAGGCAACCAGGTGAGGGGAGTTCCTTACTGAGATCCAGGCAACCAGGTGAGGGGAGTTACTTACTGAGACCTAGACAACCAGGTGAGGAGAGGTCCATACTGAGACCTAGACAACCAGGTGAGGGGAGTTCCTTACTGAGATCCAGGCAACCAGGTGAGGGGAGTTCCTTACTGAGACCTAGACAACCAGGTGAGGGGGGTTCCTTACTGAGACCTAGACAACCAGGTGAGGGGGGTTCCTTACTGAGACCTAGACAACCAGGTGAGGGGGGTTCCTTACTGAGATCCAGGCAACCAGGTGAGGGGAGTTCCTTACTGAGATCCAGGCAACCAGGTGACGGGAGTTCCTTACTGAGACCTAGACAACCAGGTGAGGAGAGGTCCATACTGAGACCTAGACAACCAGGTGAGGGGAGTTCCTTACTGAGATCCAGGCAACCAGGTGAGGAGAGGTCCATACTGAGACCTAGACAACCAGGTGAGGGGAGTTCCTTACTGAGATCCAGGCAACCAGGTGAGGGGGGTTCCTTACTGAAACCTAGATAACCAGGTGAGGGGGGTTCCTTACTGAGACCTAGACAACCAGGTGAGGGGAGTTCCTTACTGAGACCTAGTCAACCAGGTGAGGGGAGTTCCTCACTGAGATCCAGACAACCAGGTGAGGGGAGTTCCTCACTAATTAGTGACCTTAATTCATCAATCAAGCACAAGGGAGGAGTGAAAACCTACAGACACTCAGCCCTCCGTGGAATTAGTTTTACCTCTGTGCTTTAAACAGTTTCTCACTACTCCACCCATGCTCTACCAAGGTTTTCCAGCACCACACTGCCTACTCCACCCATGCTCTACCAAGGTTTTCCAGCACCACACTGCCTACTCCACCCATGCTCTACCAAGGTTTTCCAGCACCACACTGCCTACTCCACCCATGCTCTACCAAGGTTTTCCAGCACCACACTGCCTACTCCACCCATGCTCTACCAAGGTTTTCCAGCACCACACTGCCTACTCCACCCATGCTCTACCAAGGTTTTCCAGCACCACACTGCCTACTCCACCCATGCTCTACCAAGGTTTTTCAGCACCACACTGCCTACTCCACCCATGCTCTACCAAGGTTTTCCAGCACCACACTGCCTACTCCACCCATGCTCTACCAAGGTTTTCCAGCAACACACTGCCTACTCCACCCATGCTCTACCAAGGTTTTCCAGCACCACACTGCCTACTCCACCCATGCTCTACCAAGGTTTTCCAGCACCACACTGCCTACTCCACCCATGCTCTACCAAGGTTTTCCAGCACCACACTGCCTACTCCACCCATGCTCTACCAAGGTTTTCCAGCACCACACTGCCTACTCCACCCATGCTCTACCAAGGTTTTCCAGCACCACACTGCCTACTCCATCCATGCTCTACCAAGGTTTTCCAGCACCACACTGCCTACTCCACCCATGCTCTACCAAGGTTTTCCAGCACCACACTGCCTACTCCACCCATGCTCTACCAAGGTTTTCCAGCACCACACTGCCTACTCCACCCATGCTCTACCAAGGTTTTCCAGCACAAGGCCTAACGCTGCCCTTCTGTCCATTTGATCAGTATCGCCACGTGCTTTAACAATGACACACTTATTGAAAGTTCTCCCTATGTGGTGAATGCATGTAAGTTCTACATCCGTTTATAGATTCATTGTTAAAAAAAACTCAGGAAGCTTTAAGTTCCATTGTTATCGGGAAACTGTGTCCTAGTAATTACATCATCGACATGGCTATTTGCATTTATGCAAAACACATGGATTCTCAATTTAAAGAGGGGAGGGGGTGAATATCAACAGCAGCTGCCTCACATTAATCACATACCAGTTCCAGGAAGTGACTCTCAACGTACTGAATTAGTTGGCATTAGTCAGCATTTGGAAAGAAATCTGTACTGAATTAGTCAGCATTTGGAAAGAAATCTGTGATCTACAGATCCCATTAAGGGGATCTCTGCCAATGTCGTTTTGATGTCTATTTTTTGGTCCTGTTCAGACCGGATGTCTATTTTTTGGTCCTGTTCAGACCGGATGTCTTTTTCTTGGTCCTGTTCAGACCGGATGTCTATTTTTTGGTCCTGTTCAGACCGGATGTCTTTTTTTTGGTCCTGTTCAGACCAGATGTCTTTTTTTTGGTCCTGTTCAGACCAGATGTCTTTTTTTTGGTCACTGTTCAGACCGGATGTCTTTTTCTTGGTCCTGTTCAGACCAGATGTCTTTTTCTTGGTCCTGTTCAGACCGGATGTCTATTTCTTGATGAGGTCCGGACCGGCCTTGATTTCAAAGTCCACGGACGGGACTCCTTAAAACCACTTCGATACAAGTGACCCAATCATAGACCAATCATAGACATCCATGTTTCACAAGTTTGGACAGCACAGTACAGTACAATAGAGTAGTGGTTTTCAAACCTCTCCGCGGGGGGATCCCAGATCAAACTTTCAAGCTCTCGAATCTCACCTAGCTATCTTAAGATTAATGAACTAACTATAACTCGCTCTGGATAAGTGTGTCTGCTAAATTACTAAAATGTATAAATAAAAAATTAAAAAAGGTATAGCCAGTTCAGAGGTACAGCAAAATGGTGAAAGGTCTGGAGGTCCCCAGGGAGAGGTTTGGGAACCACTGCAGTAGAGCATAACAGAGAGTACATTACAGTACAGTCCCCATACTAGAGACATATGAGGTTTGGGAACCACTGCAGTAGAGCACAACAGAGAGTACATTACAGTACAGTCCCCATACTAGAGACATATGAGGTTTGGGAACCACTGCAGTAGAGCACAACAGAGAGTACATTACAGTACAGTCCCCATACTAGAGACATATGAGGTTTGGGAACCACTGCAGTAGAGCACAACAGAGAGTACATTACAGTACAGTCCCCATACTAGAGACATATGAGGTTTGGGAACCACTGCAGTAGAGCACAACAGAGAGTACATTACAGTACAGTCCCCATACTAGAGACATATGAGGTTTGGGAACCACTGCAGTAGAGCACAACAGAGAGTACATTACAGTACAGTCCCCATACTAGAGACATATGAGGTTTGGGAACCACTGCAGTAGAGCACAACAGAGAGTACATTACAGTACAGTATTTTCAACATTCATTCAGACCTGAAAATGAGCCTGATTTTAACGTCCCGGAAAAGATGTATTTTCAACGTCTAGGAAAAAACTAATTTTATACGCCCGGGAAAATACGTATTTATGACTTCCTCAAAACACGTCCTAAAATGTGAATTTTAAATGTAATTATGCTTACTGGGTACAAAATATGGGTAACACTCTGAAAAGTAATGAAGTCTGTTGATGAAAAATCCATTGACAGAGGAGGGAGTGTACTGAATCAACACATCAGAAGGGCTGGAACTTGTTCTTGATGCTCAAAGAGCAAAGTGTCTGTCTTGTGTGTTTATCAAGCTAATTAGCTAGCTAGATAGCATGTGTACACTCACTGCAATGCACAGCCAATGCGCTACTTGAATTCAACATAGCTAACTGGTTTATTAGCAAGACATCAGTTAGTTCGTGTTGTGAGAGGCTGTTATTGGTTGAGGAAATGTGGGCTAGCTAGCAGTGTTTGTAATGAAACTGAAATCTGGCTGCACATGTAGCTATCTGGCCAGTTTGACTGTATCATGCCGGGGGTAGCTAGATTAACAATGCCCATTGAATGTATTATAAGTTAGCAGCGTGCCAGTTTCACACATTTCCTAAAAGTTTGACGTTGACTATGAACTTTCCTTAGCTAGCTAGCTTCGCTTTATTTAAGAATATAGCGGCAGGGTGGCAGGGTAACCTTGAGGTTAGAGCATTGGACTAGTAACCGAAAGGATGCAAGTTCGAATCCCCGAGCTGACAAGGTACAAATCTGTCGTTCTGCCCCTGAACAGGCAGTTATCCCACTGTTCCTAGGTCGTCATTGAAAATAAGAATTTGTTCTTAACTGACTTTCCTAGTAAAATAAAGGTAAAATCATTTTTATTTTATTTATTTATTTAAGAATATAGCTAGCTACGCTTTATGGATGAATATAGCTAGCTAGCTACGCTTTAAGGAAGAATATAGCTAACTAGCTACGTTTAATGGAAGAATATAGCTAGCTAGCTACGCTTTATGGAAGAATATAGCTAGCTAGCTACGATTTATGGACGAATATAGCTAGCTAGGATATATTGTCAACATTGAGTTGTTACAGTCTTATTGACTTGAAGCTACTGGCTATAATAGCAGGACAAGGATGTTCACTAGCTTATTTGTCTGTGCTCTGATTTAGTTTATACAAATGACTTCAACCATATGAAAACCCTTCCATAGGAAATATAACTAGCTAGCTATCTTCCTTTGCTTGTCGCTTGCTTCTCATCCGACTGGTGATAGCTAGCTAGGTAGGGCGCAGAAAATATTCTGAAAATTCAATTGCTAAAGATCCCTGTTAAAAATCCGATATCTGGTTCTCGGTAACGACCGGACGGCTCATGATGAGAGTTGGGGAGTGTGTTGTGTACCTCCAATCAAGTTGATTTGCAAATGTTGGTGACATATTGTCTTAGACATGATGGTAGGGAGATTTGAATGTAACATTGATCCTACTATCATAGTGGCGCCAACCGTCTATCACCATGTTTAGTTGTTTTTCTTTGACCTTTTTGGTAGGAAAAAACCTTTCAGAACATCTTCAAATAACATGGTAGGATTTCAGAGAGACTACAGTGTTCAAAGCTCTTCAAATAACATGGTAGGATTTCAGAGAGACTACAGTGTTCAAAGCTCTTCAAATATAAATATATAAATATAGATTTGATTAAAGATGTCCTCCAGCGATTCAGGAACTTTTACTGTTGAAAAGCGACATCTATAAATACAGTCGAGTAAACACACACTAAAGGGTAAAAAACATACGTTTTGAGCAAAATTGTGTTTTTTAAAGACACAACTGCAACCTTTAATGAGTCGGGCGTTCAAAGAGTTGGTTTGAATGGGGGAATTTGTGATGTCATCGGCCTCGTCCCTTTGCATGAGGACCAATAGAGGAGCAGTAGAGAACAAAAGAGGAAAGCCCCCCCCCCACCCCCCCAACTTGTGATGTCATGAGGATACCTGGACCAGCTATTGAGACGTTTTGTTTTGTTAAGTAAATCAGGGGATAAATGAGCTGAAAAGCAGCCTGGAGTCTAAATCCTTTAGGACTCTAGATCCTTTAGGACTCTAAATCCTTTAGGACTCTAGATCCTTTAGGACTCTAAATCCTTTAGGACTCTAAATCCTTTAGGACTCTAAAACCTTACGACTTTCCTTTCTGAATGCAGAAAAGTAACATGAGGAGGCTATATAAAAAACAAAATATATATAGAGCTTTTTCTACATTTTAAAATATATGTAAATACATGAATATATAAATATATGAATATATAAATATATGAATATATAAATATATGGATATATAAATATACGCCTATACGAATATATTAAATATATGTAAATATATGAATGTATAAATATATGAATATATAAATATATGAATATATGAATATATGAATATATGCATCATTTTATTTATTTATTTATTTATTCCAAAGAACAATTTCAAAAGATATTACTTGCAAGGCTGAAGCTTGTAAACGTGTCGGTAAGATAGTTATTACTGCACTGTACTGGTACTGGTACTGGTACTGGTGCTGGTACTGGTACTGGTGCTGGTACTGGTACAGGTACTGGTACTGGTATTGTACTGGTACTGGTACTGGTACTGGTGCTGTACTGGTACCGGTTACTGTACTGGTACTGGTACTGTACTGGTACTGGTACTGGTACTGGTGCTGCACTGTACTGGTACTGGTACTGGTGCTGTACTGGTACTGGTACTGGTACAGGTACTGTACTGGTACTGGTACTGGTACTGGTACAGGTACTGGTACTGGTACTGGTACTGTACTGGTACTGGTGCTGGTACTGGTACTGGTGCTGGTACAGGTACTGGTACAGGTACTGTACTGGTACTGGTACAGGTACTGGTACAGGTACTGGTACTGGTGCTGGTACTGGTACTGTACTGTACTGGTACTGGTACTGGTGCTGGTACAGGTACTGTACTGGTACTGGTACTGGTACTGGTACAGGTACTGTACTGGTACTGGTACTGGTACTGGTACTGTACTGGTACAGGTACTGGTACTGTACTGGTACTGGTACTGGTACTGGTACTGGTACTGTACTGGTACTGGTACTGGTGCTGGTGCTGGTACTGGTACTGGTACTGTACTGTACTGGTACTGTACTGGTACAGGTACTGGTACTGGTACTGCATGAGCTAGTAGAGAGACACATGGTAATATCCATGGTCAAAATTCATAATTTGAAATATATTTGACACTTTCATTACCAAATAATGGCACAAAGTAAAAAATTGACATTTCGGCTTAACCATGTATACTGTAATAACTCTCTGGTAGAGAAGTCATTGCAACTTTTTTAAGATGCCCCCCCCCCCAAAAAAAGACACTTATTTTACAGTAAGACCAGCACCAGAGAGCTTAATTCATGGTTGAAAGAACAGCACCTTGTTTTTGATACAGAAAAACCCCTTTATCAATCAAAATATCTCATCTTTTACCATCAATCTCCAATCTGCACTTCCACCAATACTCTGGATGGATGAAACAGAGTTCCAAAACAGAGAAAGGAGTCCCGATCAAAGAAGATGTTGGATCAGAACTAGAGAGAGAGATGGTAGAGTCTGTCTCTCATTGCTCTCTTCACACCGAGCCTTGTCCCAGATCAGTTTGTGCTGTAAAGCCTCTGGTCATTGTCAGATTGGCAGAACAATGACCAGAGGTGTTGGCAAGACAGCGCATTCAGGTGCGGGACCAGGCTACTCGTTCTCCCTAACGCTCCCTGGTGGGGGCCCCTATGATGTCCTCACACGTCTGTGTCGGGGGCCGGGCCTGCGTGCTTGCAGCTGCCTGACGGGTGGCCTGAGAGGCTGTCTGATGGGCTGCTTGTTGTATCTCTCCATGATCTCCTTGATGCGTGACAGGTTGGTGCGGCTGACGGTGAAGTCACAGCGGGTCGCTCCGATGTCGTAGCCCACCTCACACACCTTACTGCTGGCGCTGTAGCCCTCGGCCCTCACCGTGATGCTGTACTCTCCTGGGTTCAACAGCCTCCAGTAGTCCCCGTCCGCCGCTAGGGAGACAAAGAGAGGAGTGGGAGGGAGGGAGGGAGGGAGGGAGTGAAAGAGAGAGAGAGAGAGAGAGAGAGAGAGAGAGAGAGACACAGAGAGAGCGAGAGAGAGAGAAAGAAACATAAATTTCAACATACCAATTAGGATTTGGCAAAAAATACTTGAATCAGTCATAGAGCCCATTGCCCTTTATGGTTGTGAGGTCTGGGGTCCGCTCACCAACCAAGACTTCACAAAATGGGACAAACACCAAATTGAGACTCTGCACGCAGAATTCTGCAAAAATATCCTCCGTGTACAACGTAGAACACCAAATAATGCATGCAGAGCAGAATTAGGCCGATACCCACTAATTATCAAAATCCAGAAAAGAGCTGTTAAATTCTACAACCACCTAAAAGGAAGCGATTCACAAACCTTCCATAACAAAGCCATCACCTACAGAGAGATTAACCTGGAGAAGAGTCCCCTAAGCAAGCTGGTCCTGGGGCACTGTTCACAAACACAAACACACACTACAGAGCCCCAGGACAGCAGCACAATTAGACCCAACCAAATCATGAGAAAACAAAAAGATAACTACTTAACACATTGGAAAGAATTAACAAAAAAACAGAGCAAACTAGAATGCTATTTGGCCCTACACAGAGAGTACACAGCGGCAGAATACCTGACCACTGTGACTGACCCAAAATTAAGGAAAGCCTTGACTATGTACAGACTCAGTGAGCATAGCCTTGCTATTGAGAAAGGCCGCCGTAGGCAGACATGGCTCTCAAGAGAAGACAGGCTATGTGCTCACTGCCCACAAAATGAGGTGGAAACTGAGCTGCACTTCCTAACCTCCTGCCCAATGTATGACCATATTAGAGAGACATATTTTCCTCAGATTACACAGATCCACAAAGAATTCGAAAACAAATCCAATTTTGAAAAACTCCCATATCTACTGGGTGAAATTCCACAGTGTGCCATCACAGCATCAAGATTTGTGACCTGTTGCCACGAGAAAAGGGCAACCAGTGAAGAACAAACACCATTGTAAATACAACCCATATTTATGCTTATTTATTTTATCTTGTGTCCTTTAACCTTTTGTACATTGTTAAAACACTGTATATATATATAATATGACATTTGTAATGTCTACTGTTTTGAAACTTCTGTGTGTGTAAGGTTTACTGTTAATTTTGGTTGTTTTTCACTTTATATATTCACTTTGTATGTTGTCTACCTCACTTGCTTTGGCAATGTTAACACATGTTTCCCATGCCAATAAAGCCCTTGAATTGAATTGAATTGAATTGAGAGAGAGAGAGAGAGAGAGAGAGAGAGAGAGAGAGGTGCTACATATGTATTGTAGGTTACGTGTCAGAAGAAATGTGAGGAAGTTCAGAGTTCACAGCACGTGTCCGCATTCTGATCCACATTACATTCCATCATATAGGCCACGGACTGTGAATCACCAAAAAAACTTGTTTCAAGCCAGTCAAAGTTAACTTTCCTGTATGCAAATATAGCACTGGAAGAAAGCAGCACATCTTGATACTTGGCAACAGCGAAAGGCAAAAAGCTCCACTAACCAATCCTCTAGGAATTCACTGACTGAACTGACAGAGAAAGGAGGGAGGGCAGAACATAGAGAAAGGAGGGAGGGTAGAACATAGAGAAAGGAGGGAGGGCAGAACATAGAGAAAGGAGGGAGGGCAGAACATAGAGAAAGGAGGGAGGGCAGAACATAGAGAAAGGAGGGAGGGTAGAACATAGAGAAAGGAGGGAGGGAGGGCAGAACATAGAGAAAGGAGGGAGGGCAGAACATAGAGAAAGGAGGGAGGGTGGGGCAGAACATAGAGAAAGGAGGGAGGGCAGAACATAGAGAAAGGAGGGAGGGTGGGGCAGAACATAGAGAAAGGAGGGAGGGCAGAACATGGAGAAAGGAGGGAGGGCAGAACATAGAGAAAGGAGGGAGGGCAGAACATAGAGAAAGGAGGGAGGGCAGAACATAGAGAAAGGAGGGAGGGCAGAACATAGAGAAGGGAGGGAGGGCAGAACATAGAGAAGGGAGGGAGGGCAGAACATAGAGAAAGGAGGGAGGACAGAACACAGAGAAAGGAGGGAGGGCAGAACATAGAGAAAGGAGGGAGGGCAGAACATAGAGAAAGGAGGGAGGACAGAACATAGAGAAAGGAGGGAGGGTGGGGCAGAACATAGAGAAAGGAGGAGGGTGGGGCAGAACATAGAGAAAGGAGGGAGGGCAGAACATAGAGAAAGGAGGGAGGGTGGGGCAGAACATAGAGAAAGGAGGGAGGGCAGAACATGGAGAAAGGAGGGAGGGCAGAACATAGAGAAAGGAGGGAGGGCAGAACATAGAGAAAGGAGGGAGGGTGGGGCAGAACATAGAGAAGGGAGGGAGGGCAGAACATAGAGAAGGGAGGGAGGGCAGAACATAGAGAAAGGAGGGAGGACAGAACACAGAGAAAGGAGGGAGGGCAGAACATAGAGAAAGGAGGGAGGACAGAACATAGAGAAAGGAGGGAGGGTGGGGCAGAACATAGAGAAAGGAGGGAGGGTGGGGCAGAACATAGAGAAAGGAGGGAGGGCAGAACATAGAGAAAGGAGGGAGGGTGGGGCAGAACATAGAGAAAGGAGGGAGGGCAGAACATGGAGAAAGGAGGGAGGGCAGAACATAGAGAAAGGAGGGAGGGCAGAACATAGAGAAAGGAGGGAGGGCAGAACATAGAGAAAGGAGGGAGGGCAGAACATAGAGAAAGGAGGGAGGGTAGAACATAGAGAAAGGAGGGAGGGCAGAACATAGAGAAAGGAGGGAGGGCAGAACACAGAGAAAGGAGGTAGGGCAGAACATAGAGAAAGGAGGGAGGGTAGAACATAGAGAAAGGAGGGAGGGAGGGCAGAACATAGAGAAAGGAGGGAGGGCAGAACATAGAGAAAGGAGGGAGGGCAGAACACAGAGAAAGGAGGTAGGGCAGAACACAGAGAAAGGAGGTAGGGCAGAACATAGAGAAAGGAGGGAGGGTAGAACATAGAGAAAGGAGGGAGGGAGGGCAGAACATAGAGAAAGGAGGGAGGGCAGAACATAGAGAAAGGAGGGAGGGCAGAACATAGAGAAAGGAGGGAGGGCAAAACATAGAGAAAGGAGGGAGGGCAGAACACAGAGAAAGGAGGGAGGGAGGGCAGAACATAGAGAAAGGAGGGAGGGCAGAACATAGAGAAAGGAGGGAGGGCAGAACATAGAGAAAGGAGGGAGGGGCAGAACATAGAGAAAGGAGGGAGGGCAGAACATAGAGAAAGGAGGGAGGGTAGAACATAGAGAAAGGAGGGAGGGCAGAACATAGAGAAAGGAGGGAGGGCAGAACATAGAGAAAGGAGGGAGGACAGAACATAGAGAAAGGAGGGAGGGCAGAACATAGAGAAAGGAGGGAGGGCAGAACATAGAGAAAGGAGGGAGGGCAGAACATAGAGAAAGGAGGGAGGGCAGAACATAGAGAAAGGAGGGAGGGCAGAACATAGAGAAAGGAGGGAGGGCAGAACATAGAGAAAGGAGGGAGGGTGGGGCAGAACATAGAGAAAGGAGGGAGGGCAGAACATAGAGAAAGGAGGGAGGGTAGAACATAGAGAAGGGAGGGAGGGTGGGGCAGAACATAGAGGAGGGGTAAAAAGGGAAGAAGAGGGCGTTCTACTCCATGAAAAGAGGAACTCTCATCTCTCCTGCTCAACTGTTAAGAAGCTTAAAAATAGCACCGCATTGTCATCTTGGATTTACCTTCCTCCTGTCTCCTCCCTCCTGTCTCCTGTCTCCACGAGGCACAACATTGTGTTTTACCTCCTGTCTCCTGTGTCCTGTCTCCACGAGGCACAACATTGTGTTTTACCTCCTGTCTCCTGTCTCCTCCCTCCTGTCTCCACTAGGCACAACATTGTGTTTTACCTCCTGTCTCCTGTGTCCTGTCTCCACGAGGCACAACATTGTGTTTTACCTCCTGTCTCCTGTCTCCTCCCTCCTGTCTCCTGTCTCCACTAGGCACAACATTGTGTTTTACCTCCTGTCTCCTGTGTCCTGTCTCCACGAGGCATGACATTGTGTTTCACCTCCCTGCTGTGTCCTGTCTCCAGTCTCCTGTCTCCACTAAGCATGACATTGTGTTTTACCTCCCTGCTGCTTCCTGTCTCCTCCCTCCTGTCTCCTGTCTCCACTAGGCATGCCATTGTGTTTCACCTCCCTCCTGTCTCCTTTCTCCACTAGGCATGACATTGTGTTTTACCTCCCTGCTGTGTCCTGTCTCCAGTCTCCTCCCTCCTGTCTCCTGTCTCCACGAGGGATGACATTGTGTTTCACCTCCCTGCTGTGTCCTGTCTCCTGTCTCCTGTCTCCACTAGGCATGACATTGTGTTTTACCTCCTGTCTCCTGTCTCCTGTCTCCACTAGGCATGACATTGTGTTTCACCTCCCTCCTGTCTCCTGTCTCCACTAGGCATGACATTGTGTTTTACCTCCCTCCTGTCTCCTGTCTCCACTAGGCATGACATTGTGTTTCACCTCCCTCCTGTCTCCACTAGGCATGACATTGTGTTTTACCTCCCTCCTGTCTCCTGTCTCCTGTCTCCACTAGGCATGACATTGTGTTTCACCTCCCTCCTGTCTCCTGTCTCCTGTCTCCTGTCTCCTGTCTCCTGTCTCCTGTCTCCTGTCTCCTGTCTCCACTAAGCATGACATTGTGTTTTACCTCCCTGCTGTGTCCTGTCTCCAGTCTCCTGTCTCCTGTCTCCACTAGGCATGACATTGTGTTTTCACCTCCCTCCTGTCTCCTGTCTCCACTAGGCATGACATTGTGTTTCACCTCCCTCCAGTCTCCTGTCTCCACTAGGCATGACATTGTGTTTCACCTCCCTCCTGTCTCCTGTCTCCACTAGGCATGACATTGTGTTTCACCTCCCTCCTGTCTCCACTAGGCATGACATTGTGTTTTACCTCCCTCCTGTCTCCTGTCTCCTGTCTCCACTAGGCATGACATTGTGTTTCACCTCCCTCCTGTCTCCTGTCTCCTGTCTCCTGTCTCCTGTCTCCTGTCTCCTGTCTCCTGTCTCCTGTCTCCACTAAGCATGACATTGTGTTTTACCTCCCTGCTGTGTCCTGTCTCCAGTCTCCTGTCTCCTGTCTCCACTAGGCATGACATTGTGTTTTCACCTCCCTCCTGTCTCCTGTCTCCACTAGGCATGACATTGTGTTTCACCTCCCTCCAGTCTCCTGTCTCCACTAGGCATGACATTGTGTTTCACCTCCCTCCTGTCTCCTGTCTCCACTAGGCATGACATTGTGTTTCACCTCCCTCCTGTCTCCTGTCTCCACTAGGCATGACATTGTGTTTCACCTCCCTCCTGTCTCCTGTCTCCACTAGGCATGACATTGTGTTTCACCTCCCTCCTGTCTCCTGTCTCCACTAGGCATGACATTGTGTTTCACCTCCCTCCTGTCTCCTGTCTCCACTAGGCATGACATTGTGTTTCACCTCCCTCCTGTCTCCTGTCTCCACTAGGCATGACATTGTGTTTTACCTCCCTGCTGTGTCCTGTCTCCTGTCTCCTGTCTCCACTAGGCATGACATTGTGTTTAACTCCCTGCTGTGTCCTGTCTCCTGTCTCCACTAGGCATGACATTGTGTTTTACCTCCCTGCTGTGTCCTGTCTCCAGTCTCCTGTCTCCTGTCTCCACTAGGCATGACATTGTGTTTTCACCTCCCTCCTGTCTCCTGTCTCCACTAGGCATGACATTGTGTTTCACCTCCCTCCAGTCTCCTGTCTCCACTAGGCATGACATTGTGTTTCACCTCCCTCCTGTCTCCTGTCTCCACTAGGCATGACATTGTGTTTCACCTCCCTCCTGTCTCCACTAGGCATGACATTGTGTTTTACCTCCCTCCTGTCTCCTGTCTCCTGTCTCCACTAGGCATGACATTGTGTTTCACCTCCCTCCTGTCTCCTGTCTCCTGTCTCCTGTCTCCTGTCTCCTGTCTCCTGTCTCCTGTCTCCTGTCTCCTGTCTCCACTAAGCATGACATTGTGTTTTACCTCCCTGCTGTGTCCTGTCTCCAGTCTCCTGTCTCCTGTCTCCACTAGGCATGACATTGTGTTTTCACCTCCCTCCTGTCTCCTGTCTCCACTAGGCATGACATTGTGTTTCACCTCCCTCCAGTCTCCTGTCTCCACTAGGCATGACATTGTGTTTCACCTCCCTCCTGTCTCCTGTCTCCACTAGGCATGACATTGTGTTTCACCTCCCTCCTGTCTCCTGTCTCCACTAGGCATGACATTGTGTTTCACCTCCCTCCTGTCTCCTGTCTCCACTAGGCATGACATTGTGTTTCACCTCCCTCCTGTCTCCTGTCTCCACTAGGCATGACATTGTGTTTCACCTCCCTCCTGTCTCCTGTCTCCACTAGGCATGACATTGTGTTTCACCTCCCTCCTGTCTCCTGTCTCCACTAGGCATGACATTGTGTTTTACCTCCCTGCTGTGTCCTGTCTCCTGTCTCCTGTCTCCACTAGGCATGACATTGTGTTTAACTCCCTGCTGTGTCCTGTCTCCTGTCTCCACTAGGGATGACATTGTGTTTTACCTCCCTCCTGTCTCCACTAGGGATGACATTGTGTTTTACCTCCCTCCTGTCTCCACTAGGGATGACATTGTGTTTTACCTCCCTCCTGTCTCCACTAGGCATGACATTGTGTTTTACCTCCCTGCTGTGTCCTGTCTCCAGTCTCCTG
>NW_022265694.1:330916-433416 GCF_002021735.2 Oncorhynchus kisutch | reverse complement strand
AGTTAGATACTACTGTACTGTTGGAGTTAGGAACACAAGCATTTAGTTAGATACTACTGCACTGTTGGAGCTAGGAACACAAGCATTTAGTTAGATACTACTGTACTGTTGGAGTTAGGAACACAAGCATCTAGTTAGATACTACTGCACTGATGGAGCTAGGAACACAAGCATTTAGTTAGATACTACTGTACTGTTGGAGTTAGGAACACAAGCATTTAGTTAGATACTACTGTACTGTTGGAGTTAGGAACACAAGCATTTAGTTAGATACTACTGCACTGTTGGAGCTAGGAACACAAGCATTTAGTTAGATACTACTGTACTGTTGGAGTTAGGAACACAAGCATTTAGTTAGATACTACTGCACTGTTGGAGCTAGGAACACAAGCATTTAGTTAGATATTACTGCACTGTTGGAGATAGGAACACAAGCATTTAGTTAGATATTACTGCACTGTTGGAGATAGGAACACAAGCATTTAGTTAGATATTACTGCACTGTTGGAGATAGGAACACAAGCATTTAGTTAGATATTACTGTTGGAGCTAGGAACACAAGCATTTAGTTAGATATTACTGCACTGTTGGAGCTAGGAACACAAGCATTTAGTTAGATATTACTGCACTGTTGGAGATAGGAACACAAGCATTTAGTTAGATATTACTGTTGGAGCTAGGAACACAAGCATTTAGTTAGATATTACTGCACTGTTGGAGCTAGGAACACAAGCATTTAGTTAGATATTACTGCACTGTTGGAGCTAGGAACACAAGCATTTAGTTAGATATTACTGCACTGTTGGAGCTAGGAACACAAGCATTTAGTTAGATACTACTGTTGGAGCTAGGAACACAAGCATTTAGTTAGATATTACTGCACTGTTGGAGCTGGGAACACAAGCATTTAGTTAGATATTACTGCACTGTTGGAGCTAGGAACACCAGCATTTAGTTAGATACCAGTCCACTGTTGGAGCTAGGAACACCAGCATTTAGTTAGATACTACTGTTGGAGCTAGGAACACCAGCATTTAGTTAGATACTACTGTTGGAGCTAGGAACACCAGCATTTAGTTAGATATTACTGCACTGTTGGAGCTAGGAACACCAGCATTTAGTTAGATACTACTGTTGGAGCTAGGAACACAAGCATTTAGTTAGATACTACTGCACTGTTGGAGCTAGGAACACCAGCATTTAGTTAGATACTACTGTTGGAGCTAGGAACACAAGCATTTAGTTAGATATTACTGCACTGTTGGAGCTAGGAACACCAGCATTTAGTTAGATACTACTGTTGGAGCTAGGAACACAAGCATTTAGTTAGATATTACTGCACTGTTGGAGCTAGGAACACCAGCATTTAGTTAGATACTACTGCACTGTTGGAGCTAGGAACACCAGCATTTAGTTAGATACTACTGCACTGTTGGAGCTAGGAACACAAGCATTTAGTTAGATATTACTGCACTGTTGGAGCTAGGAACACAAGCATTTAGTTAGATACTACTGCACTGTTGGAGCTGGGAACACCAGCATTTAGTTAGATACTACTGCACTGTTGGAGCTAGGAACACCAGCATTTAGTTAGATACTACTGCACTGTTGGAGCTAGGAACACAAGCATTTAGTTAGATATTACTGCACTGTTGGAGCTAGGAACACAAGCATTTAGTTAGATACTACTGCACTGTTGGAGCTGGGAACACAAGCATTTAGTTAGATATTACTGTACTGTTGGAGCTGGGAACACCAGCATTTAGTTAGATACCAGTCCACTGTTGGAGCTAGGAACACCAGCATTTAGTTAGATACTACTGTTGGAGCTAGGAACACCAGCATTTAGTTAGATACTACTGTTGGAGCTAGGAACACCAGCATTTAGTTAGATATTACTGCACTGTTGGAGCTAGGAACACCAGCATTTAGTTAGATACTACTGTTGGAGCTAGGAACACAAGCATTTAGTTAGATACTACTGCACTGTTGGAGCTAGGAACACCAGCATTTAGTTAGATACTACTGTTGGAGCTAGGAACACAAGCATTTAGTTAGATATTACTGCACTGTTGGAGCTAGGAACACCAGCATTTAGTTAGATACTACTGTTGGAGCTAGGAACACAAGCATTTAGTTAGATATTACTGCACTGTTGGAGCTAGGAACACCAGCATTTAGTTAGATACTACTGCACTGTTGGAGCTAGGAACACCAGCATTTAGTTAGATACTACTGCACTGTTGGAGCTAGGAACACCAGCATTTAGTTAGATACTACTGCACTGTTGGAGCTAGGAACACAAGCATTTAGTTAGATATTACTGCACTGTTGGAGCTAGGAACACAAGCATTTAGTTAGATACTACTGCACTGTTGGAGCTGGGAACACCAGCATTTAGTTAGATACTACTGTTGGAGCTAGGAACACAAGCATTTAGTTAGATATTACTGCACTGTTGGAGCTAGGAACACCAGCATTTAGTTAGATACTACTGCACTGTTGGAGCTAGGAACACCAGCATTTAGTTAGATACTACTGCACTGTTGGAGCTAGGAACACAAGCATTTAGTTAGATATTACTGCACTGTTGGAGCTAGGAACACAAGCATTTAGTTAGATACTACTGCACTGTTGGAGCTGGGAACACAAGCATTTAGTTAGATATTACTGTACTGTTGGAGCTGGGAACACAAGCATTTAGTTAGATATTACTGCACTGTTGGAGCTAGGAACACAAGCATTTAGTTAGATACCAGTCCAATGTTGGAGCTAGGAACACAAGCATTTAGTTAGATATTACTGCACTGTTGGAGCTAGGAACACAAGCATTTAGTTAGATATTACTGCCCTGTTGGAGCTAGAAACACAAGCATTTAGTTAGATATTACTGCATTGTTGGAGCTGGGAACACAAGCATTTAGTTAGATATTACTGTTGGAGCTAGAAGCACAAGCATTTAGTTAGATACCAGTCCACTGTTGGAGCTAGGAAAACAAGCATTTAGTTAGATATTACTGTTGGAGCTAGGAACACAAGCATTTAGTTAGATATTACTGTTGGAGCTAGGAACACAAGCATTTAGTTAGATATTACTGCACTGTTGGAGCTAGAAACACAAGCATTTAGCTAGATACTACTGCACTGTTGGAGCTGGGAACACAAGCATTTAGTTAGATATTACTGTTGGAGCAAGAAGCACAAGCATTTAGTTAGATACCAGTCCACTGTTGGAGCTAGGAACACAAGCATTTAGTTAGATATTACTGCACTGTTGGAGCTAGAAACACAAGCATTTAGTTAGATACTACTGCACTGTTGGAGCTAGGAACACAAGCATTTAGTTAGATATTACTGCACTGTTGGAGCTAGGAACACACGCATTTAGTTAGATATTACTGCACTGTTGGAGCTAGAAACACAAGCATTTAGTTAGATACTACTGCACTGTTGGAGCTAGAAACACAAGCATTTAGTTAGATACTACTGCACTGTTGGAGCTAGAAACACAAGCATTTAGTTAGATATTACTGCACTGTTGGAGCTAGGAGCACAAGCATTTAGTTAGATATTACTGCACTGTTGGAGCTAGAAACACAAGCATTTAGTTAGATACTACTGCACTGTTGGAGCCAGGAACACAAGCATTTAGTTAGATACTACTGCACTGTTGGAGCC
Organism: Oncorhynchus kisutch; assembly: GCF_002021735.2. Taxonomy (NCBI): domain Eukaryota; kingdom Metazoa; phylum Chordata; class Actinopteri; order Salmoniformes; family Salmonidae; genus Oncorhynchus; species Oncorhynchus kisutch. Next base: position 429,738 of record NW_022265694.1, on the reverse strand, counting down.
AGGAACACAAGCATTTAGTTAGATACTACTGCACTGTTGGAGCTAGGAACACAAGCATTTAGTTAGATATTACTGCACTGTTGGAGCTAGGAACACAAGCATTTAGTTAGATACTACTGCACTGTTGGAGCTAGGAACACAAGCATTTAGTTAGATACTACTGCACTGTTGGAGCTAGGAACACAAGCATTTAGTTAGATACTACTGCACTGTTGGAGCTAAGAACACAAGCATTTCACTACACCCGCAATAACATCTGCTAAAAATGCGTATGTGACCAATAACATTTAATTTTATTAGATTTTATAGCATTTTTGTGGATTATGATATGAATGCCTCTGTCACTTTCTCACTCATCAACATTCACTGTCAAGATGCTGTTCCTGTCCTAGAGGGGTGGGAGTGGGGGGATACTGTCACGCCTGTCCTAGAGGGGGGATACTGTCATGCCTGCTCCCGCTCTCCCCTGTCCAGATGCTGTTCCTGTCCTAGAGGGGGGATACTGTCACGCCTGCTCCCGCTCTCCCCTGTCCAGATGCTGTTCCTGTCCTAGAGGGGTGATACTGTCATGCCTGCTCCCGCTCTCCCCTGTCCAGACGCTGTTCCTGTCCTAGAGGGGGGATACAGTCACGCCTGCTCCCTCTCTCCCCTGTCCAGATGCTGTTCCTGTCCTAGAGGGGGGGATACTGTCACGCCTGCTCCCGCTCTCCCCTGTCCAGATGCTGTTCCTGTCCTAGAGGGGGGATACTGTCACGCCTGTCCTAGAGGGGGGGGGGGAGATACTGTCACGCCTGTCCTAGAGGGGGGGGGGGGATACTGGCACGCCTGTCCTAGAGGGGGGGCTATACTCAGCCTTGTCTCAGGATGGTAAGTTGGTGGTTGAAGATATCCCTCTAGTGGTGTGGGGGCTGTGCTTTGGCAAAGTGGGTGGGGTTATATCCTTCCTGTTTGGCCCTGTCCGGGGGTGTCCTCGGATGGGGCCACAGTGTCTCCTGACCCCTCCTGTCTCAGCCTCCAGTATTTATGCTGCAGTAGTTATGTGTCGGGGGGCTAGGGTCAGTTTGTTATATCTGGAGTACTTCTCCTGTCCTATTCGGTGTCCTGTGTGAATCTAAGTGTGCGTTCTCTAATTCTCTCCTTCTCTCTTTCTTTCTCTCTCTCGGAGGACCTGAGCCCTAGGACCATGCCCCAGGACTACCTGACATGATGACTCCTTGCTGTCCCCAGTCCATCTGACCGTGCTGCTGCTCCAGTTTCAACTGTTCTGCCTTATTATTATACGACCATGCTGGTCATTTATGAACATTTGAACATCTTGGCCATGTTCTGTTATAATCTCCACCCGGCACAGCCAGAAGAGGACTGGCCACCCCACATAGCCTGGTTCCTCTCTAGGTTTCTTCCTAGGTTTTGGCTATTCTAGGGAGTTTTTCCTAGCCACCGTGCTTCTACACCTGCATTGCTTGCTGTTTGGGGTTTTAGGCTGGGTTTCTGTACAGCACTTTGAGATATCAGCTGATGTACGAAGGGCTATATAAATACATTTGATTTGATTTGATACTGGCACGCCTGCTCCCGCTCTCCCCTGTCCAGATGCTGTTCCTGTCCTAGAGGGGGGATACTGGCACGCCTGCTCCCCCTCTCCCCTGTCCAGATGCTGTTCCTGTCCTAGAGGGGGATACTGGCACGCCTGCTCCCGCTCTCCCCTGTCCGGATGCTGTTCCTGTCCTAGAGGGGGGATACTGGCACGCCTGCTCCCTCTCTCCCCTGTCCAGATGCTGTTCCTGTCCTAGAGGGGGGATACTGTCACGCCTGCTCCCGCTCTCCCCTGTCCAGATGCTGTTCCTGTCCTAGAGGGGGGATACTGGCACGCCTGCTCCCGCTCTCCCCTGTCCAGATGCTGTTCCTGTCCTAGAGGGGGGATACTGTCACGCCTGCTCCCGCTCTCCCCTGTCCAGATGCTGTTCCTGTCCTAGAGGGGGGATACTGGCACGCCTGCTCCCGCTCTCCCCTGTCCAGATGCTGTTCCTGTCCTAGAGGGGGGATACTGGCACGCCTGCTCCCGCTCTCCCCTGTCCAGATGCTGTTCCTGTCCTAGAGGGGGGATACTGGCACGCCTGCTCCCGCTCTCCCCTGTCCAGATGCTGTTCCTGTCCTAGAGGGGGGATACTGTCACGCCTGCTCCCGCTCTCCCCTGTCCAGATGCTGTTCCTGTCCTAGAGGGGGGATACTGGCACGCCTGCTCCCGCTCTCCCCTGTCCAGATGCTGTTCCTGTCCTAGAGGGGGGATACTGGCACGCCTGCTCCCGCTCTCCCCTGTCCAGATGCTGTTCCTGTCCTAGAGGGGGGATACTGGCACGCCTGCTCCCGCTCTCCCCTGTCCAGATGCTGTTCCTGTCCTAGAGGGGGGATACTGGCACGCCTGCTCCCGCTCTCCCCTGTCCAGATGCTGTTCCTGTCCTAGAGGGGGGATACTGGCACGCCTGCTCCCTCTCTCCCCTGTCCAGATGCTGTTCCTGTCCTAGAGGGGGGATACTGGCACGCCTGCTCCCGCTCTCCCCTGTCCAGATGCTGTTCCTGTCCTAGAGGGGGGAAACTGGCACGCCTGCGCCCGCTCTCCCCTGTCCAGATGCTGTTCCTGTCCTAGAGGGGGGATACTGGCACGCCTGCTCCCACTCTCCCCTGTCCAGATGCTGTTCCTGTTTTATGGCCGTTAAATGTTCTCTCTGTACCTGTTTCTCGTCTACAGAACCAACACCGATCCTTACAGGATGCTTCTCGTCTACAGTACCAGCACCGATCCTTACAGGATGCTCTCGTCTACAGTACCAGCACCGATCCTTACAGGATGCTTCTCGACTACAGTACCAGCACCGATCCTTACAGGATGCTTCTCGTCTACAGTACCAGCACCGATCCTTACAGGATGCTCTCGTCTACAGTACCAGCACCGATCCTTACAGGATGCTTCTCGACTACAGTACCAGCACCGATCCTTACAGGATGCTTCTCGTCTACAGTACCAGCACCGATCCTTACAGGATGCTTCTCGTCTACAGTACCAGCACCGATCCTTACAGGATGCTTCTCGTCTACAGTACCAGCACCGATCCTTACAGGATGCTTCTCATCTACAGTACCAACACCGATCCTTACAGGATGCTCTCGTCTACAGTACCAGCACCGATCCTTACAGGATGCTTCTCGTCTACAGCACCAGCACCGATCCTTACAGGATGCTCTCGTCTACAGTACCAGCACCGATCCTTACAGGATGCTCTCGTCTACAGCACCAGCACCGATCCTTACAGGATGCTCTCGTCTACAGTACCAGCACCGATCCTTACAGGATGCTCTCGTCTACAGTACCAGCACCGATCCTTACAGGATGCTTCTCGTCTACAGTACCAGCACCGATCCTTACAGGATGCTTCTCGTCTACAGTACCAGCACCGATCCTTACAGGATGCTCTTGTCTACAGTACCAGCACCGATCCTTACAGGAAGCTCATCGTCTACAGTACCAGCACCGATCCTTACAGGATGCTTTCGTCTACAGTACCAGCACCGATAATTACAGGATGCTCTCATCTACAGAACCAGCATCGATCCTTACAGGATGCTCTCATCTACAGTACCAGCACCGATCCTTACAGGATGCTTCTCATCTACAGTACCAGCACCGATCCTTACAGGATGCTCTCGTCTACAGTACCAGCACCGATCCTTACAGGATGGTTCTCGTCTACAGTACCAGCACCGATCCTTACAGGATGCTTCTCGTCTACAGTACCAGCACCGATCCTTACAGGATGCTTCTCGTCTACAGTACCAGCACCGATCCTTACAGGATGCTCTCGTCTACAGTACCAGCACCGATCCTTACAGGAAGCTCATCGTCTACAGTACCAGCACCGATCCTTACAGGATGCTTTCGTCTACAGTACCAGCACCGATCCTTACAGGATGCTCTCATCTACAGAACCAGCATCGATCCTTACAGGATGCTCTCATCTACAGTACCAGCACTGATCCTTACAGGATGCTTCTCATCTACAGTACCAGCACCGATCCTTACAGGATGCTCTCGTCTACAGTACCAGCACCGATCCTTACAGGATGGTTCTCGTCTACAGTACCAGCACCGATCCTTACAGGATGCTTCTCGTCTACAGTACCAGCACCGATCCTTACAGGATGCTTCTCGTCTACAGTACCAGCACCGATACTTACAGGATGCTTCTCGTCTACAGTACCAGCACCGATACTTACAGGATGCTTCTCGTCTACAGTACCAGCACCGATCCTTACAGGATGCTTCTCATCTACAGTACCAACACCGATCCTTACAGGATGCTCTCGTCTACAGTACCAGCACCGATCCTTACAGGATGCTTCTCGTCTACAGTACCAGCACCGATCCTTACAGGATGTTCTCGTCTACAGTACCAGCACCGATCCTTACAGGATGCTTCTCATCTACAGTACCAGCACCGATCCTTACAGGATGCTTCTCGACTACAGTACCAGCACCGATCCTTACAGGATGCTTCTCGTCTACAGTACCAGCACCGATCCTTACAGGATGCTTCTCGTCTACAGTTCCAGCACCGATCCTTACAGGATGCTTCTCGTCTACAGTACCAGCACCGATCCTTACAGGATGCTCTCGTCTACAGTACCAGCACCGATCCTTACAGGATGCTTCTCATCTACAGTACCAACACCGATCCTTACAGGATGCTCTCGTCTACAGTACCAGCACCGATCCTTACAGGATGCTTCTCGTCTACAGTACCAGCACCGATCCTTACAGGATGTTCTCGTCTACAGTACCAGCACCGATCCTTACAGGATGCTTCTCATCTACAGTACCAGCACCGATCCTTACAGGATGCTTCTTGACTACAGTACCAGCACCGATCCTTACAGGATGCTTCTCGTCTACAGTACCAGCACCGATCCTTACAGGATGCTTCTCATCTACAGTACCAACACCGATCCTTACAGGATGCTCTCGTCTACAGTACCAGCACCGATCCTTACAGGATGCTTCTCGTCTACAGCACCAGCACCGATCCTTACAGGATGCTCTCGTCTACAGTACCAGCACCGATCCTTACAGGATGCTCTCGTCTACAGTACCAGCACCGATCCTTACAGGATGCTTCTCGTCTACAGTACCAGCACCGATCCTTACAGGATGCTTCTCGTCTACAGTACCAGCACCGATTCTTACAGGATGCTTCTCGTCTACAGTACCAGCACCGATCCTTACAGGATGCTCTCGTCTACAGTACCAGCACCGATCCTTACAGGAAGCTCATCGTCTACAGTACCAGCACCGATCCTTACAGGATGCTTTCGTCTACAGTACCAGCACCGATCCTTACAGGATGCTCTCATCTACAGAACCAGCATCGATCCTTACAGGATGCTCTCATCTACAGTACCAGCACCGATCCTTACAGGATGCTTCTCATCTACAGTACCAACACCGATCCTTACAGGATGCTCTCGTCTACAGTACCAGCACCGATCCTTACAGGATGCTTCTCGTCTACAGTACCAGCACCGATCCTTACAGGATGCTTCTCATCTACAGTACCAGCACCGATCCTTACAGGATGCTTCTCATCTACAGTACCAGCACCGATCCTTACAGGATGCTTCTCGACTACAGTACCAGCACCGATCCTTACAGGATGCTTCTCGTCTACAGTACCAGCACCGATCCTTACAGGATGCTTCTCGTCTACAGTTCCAGCACCGATCCTTACAGGATGCTTCTCGTCTACAGTACCAGCACCGATCCTTACAGGATGCTTCTCATCTACAGTACCAACACCTATCCTTACAGGATGCTCTCGTCTACAGTACCAGCACCGATCCTTATAGGATGCTTCTCGTCTACAGCACCAGCACCGATCCTTACAGGATGCTCTCGTCTACAGTACCAGCACCGATCCTTACAGGATGCTCTCGTCTACAGTACCAGCACCGATCCTTACAGGATGCGTCTCGTCTACAGTACCAGCACCGATCCTTACAGGATGCTTCTCATCTACAGTACCAACACCGATCCTTACAGGATGCTCTCGTCTACAGTACCAGCACCGATCCTTACAGGATGCTTCTCGTCTACAGTACCAGCACCGATCCTTACAGGATGCTTCTCGTCTACAGTACCAGCACCGATCCTTACAGGATGCTCTCGTCTACAGTACCAGCACCGATCCTTACAGGATGCTCATCGTCTACAGTACCAGCACCGATCCTTACAGGATGCTTTCGTCTACAGTACCAGCACCGATCCTTACAGGATGCTCTCATCTATAGAACCAGCATCGATCCTTACAGGATGCTCTCATCTACAGTACCAGCACCGATCCTTACAGGATGCTTCTCGTCTACAGTACCAGCACCGATCCTTACAGGATGCTTCTCGACTACAGTACCAGCTCCGATCCTTACAGGATGCTTCTCGTCTACAGTACCAGCACCGATCCTTACAGGATGCTCTCGTCTACAGTACCAACACCGATCCTTACAGGATGCTTCTCGTCTACAGAACCAGCAGGGATCCTTACAGGATGCTTCTCATCTACAGTACCAGCACCGATCCTTACAGGATGCTTCTCGTCTACAGTACCAGCACCGATCCTTACAGGATGCTTCTCATCTACAGTGCCAACACCGATCCTTACAGGATGCTCTCGTCTACAGTACCAGCACCGATCCTTACAGGATGCTTCTCGTCTACAGTACCAGCACCGATCCTTACAGGATGCTTCTCATCTACAGTACCAGCACCGATCCTTACAGGATGCTCTCGTCTACAGTACCAGCACCGATCCTTACAGGATGCTTCTCGTCTACAGTACCAGCACCGATCCTTACAGGATGCTTCTCATCTACAGTACCAGCACCGATCCTTACACGATGCTTCTCGTCTACAGTACCAGCACCGATCCTTACAGGATGCTTCTCGTCTACAGTACCAGCACCGATCCTTACAGGATGCTCTCGTCTACAGTACCAGCACCGATCCTTACAGGATGCTTCTCATCTACAGTACCAACACCGATCCTTACAGGATGCTCTCGTCTACAGTACCAGCACCGATCCTTACAGGATGCTTCTCGTCTACAGTACCAGCACCGATCCTTACAGGATGTTCTCGTCTACAGTACCAGCACCGATCCTTACAGGATGCTTCTCATCTACAGTACCAACACCGATCCTTACAGGATGCTCTCGTCTACAGTACCAGCACCGATCCTTACAGGATGCTTCTCGTCTACAGTACCAACACCGATCCTTACAGGATGCTTCTCGTCTACAGTACCAGCACCGATCCTTACAGGATGCTTCTCGTCTACAGTACCAGCACCGATCCTTACAGGATGCTTCTCGTCTACAGTACCAGCACCGATCCTTACAGGATGCTTCTCGACTACAGTACCAGCACCGATCCTTACAGGATGCTTCTCGTCTACAGTACCAGCACCGATCCTTACAGGATGCTTCTCGTCTACAGTACCAGCACCGATCCTTACAGGATGCTTCTCGTCTACAGTACCAGCACCGATCCATACAGGATGCTTCTCATCTACAGTACCAACACCGATCCTTACAGGATGCTCTCGTCTACAGTACCAGCACCGATCCTTACAGGATGCTTCTCGTCTACAGCACCAGCACCGATCCTTACAGGATGCTCTCGTCTACAGTACCAGCACCGATCCTTACAGGATGCTTCTCGTCTACAGTACCAGCACCGATCCATACAGGATGCTTCTCATCTACAGTACCAACACCGATCCTTACAGGATGCTCTCGTCTACAGTACCAGCACCGATCCTTACAGGATGCTTCTCGTCTACAGTACCAGCACCGATCCTTACAGGATGCTTCTCGTCTACAGTACCAGCACCGATCCTTACAGGATGCTCTCGTCTACAGTACCAGCACCGATCCTTACAGGATGCTCATCGTCTACAGTACCAGCACCGATCCTTACAGATGCTTTCGTCTACAGTACCAGCACCGATCCTTACAGGATGCTCTCATCTACAGAACCAGCATCGATCCTTACAGGATGCTCTCATCTACAGTACCAGCACCGATCCTTACAGGATGCTTCTCGTCTACAGTACCAGCACCGATCCTTACAGGATGCTTCTCGACTACAGTACCAGCACCGATCCTTACAGGATGCTTCTCGTCTACAGTACCAGCACCGATCCTTACAGGATGCTCTCGTCTACAGTACCAACACCGATCCTTACAGGATGCTTCTCGTCTACAGAACCAGCAGCGATCCTTACAGGATGCTTCTCATCTACAGTACCAGCACCGATCCTTACAGGATGCTTCTCGTCTACAGTACCAGCACCGATCCTTACAGGATGCTTCTCATCTACAGTACCAGCACCGATCCTTACAGGATGCTCTCGTCTACAGTACCAGCACCGATCCTTACAGGATGCTTCTCATCTACAGTACCAACACCGATCCTTACAGGATGCTCTCGTCTACAGTACCAGCACCGATCCTTACAGGATGCTCTCGTCTACAGTACCAGCACCGATCCTTACAGGATGCTCTCGTCTACAGAACCAGCACCGATCCTTACAGGATGCTTCTCGTCTACAGTACCAGCACCGATCCTTACAGGATGCTTCTCGTCTATAGTACCAGCACCGATCCTTACAGGATGCTTCTCGTCTACAGTACCAGCACCGATCCTTACAGGATGCTCTCGTCTACAGTACCAGCACCGATCCTTACAGGATGCTCTCGTCTACAGTACCAGCACCAATCCTTACAGGATGCTTCTCGTCTACAGCACCAGCACCGATCCTTACAGGATGCTCTCGTCTACAGTACCAGCACCGATCCTTACAGGATGCTCTCGTCTACAGTACCAGCACCGATCCTTGCAGGATGCTTCTCGTCTACAGTACCAGCACCGATCCTTACAGGATGCTTCTCGTCTACAGTACCAGCACCGATCCTTACAGGATGCTCTCGTCTACAGTACCAGCACCGATCCTTACAGGATGCTTCTCGTCTACAGTACCAGCACCGATCCTTACAGGATGCTTTCGTCTACAGTACCAGCACCGATCCTTACAGGATGCTCTCATCTACAGAACCAGCATCGATCCTTACAGGATGCTCTCATCTACAGTACCAGCACCGATCCTTACAGGATGCTTTCGTCTACAGTACCAGCACCGATCCTTACAGGATGCTCTCATCTACAGAACCAGCACCGATCCTTACAGGATGCTCTCGTCTACAGTACCTGCACCGATCCTTACAGGATGCTTCTCGTCTACAGTACCAGCACCGATCCTTACAGGATGCTCTCGTCTACAGTACCAACACCGATCCTTACAGGATGCTTCTCATCTACAGTACCAGCACCGATCCTTACAGGATGCTTCTCATCTACAGTACCAGCACCGATCCTTACAGGATGCTTCTCATCTACAGTACCAGCACCGATCCTTACAGGATGCTTCTCGTCTACAGTACCAGCACCGATCCTTACAGGATGCTTCTCATCTACAGTACCAGCACCGATCCTTACAAGATGCTTCTCATCTACAGTACCAACACCGATCCTTACAGGATGCTTCTCGTCTACAGTACCAGCACCGATCCTTACAGGAGGCTTCTCGTCTACAGAACCAGCACCGATCCTTACAGGACGCTTCTCGTCTACAGAACCAGCACCGATCCTTACAGGATGCTTCTCATCTACAGTACCAGCACCGATCCTTACAGGATGCTTCTCATCTACAGTACCAACACCGATCCTTACAGGATGCTTCTCGTCTACAGTACCAGCACCGATCCTTACAGTAGGCTTCTCGTCTACAGAACCAGCACCGATCCTTACAGGATGCTTCTCGTCTACAGAACCAGCACCGATCCTTACCATTCACAATTTCATTCAGGATTATCCATAATCATGGTAGCATCCATATTAATGTAGAAGTGTTTAGAAACATTATAATCTTATTTACAATTGAAGTGACTCCAAAATGACACAAGACATTATTTACCGTTAATTTTCTATCGAGAACAAAATAATCTGTAACACAACCAAAACAAACAGCAAATGCATCCAACAAGTTTGTAGAGTCACAAGCTTGATATAATCATTGCGTGCTAGGAATATTTGTGTGTGTGTGTTTGAGACTCACACTGTTGAATTAAACTGAAAGGAAGATACATGGGACTTTCATTAATCCCTGAAGCAACACTTCTGCCCATTGCTTTAACTGCACAATGTAAGCTTACCCCCACACATATGACTTCTAAAATACAAGGCAAATAGGGACCGGGTACTTGTGTCACCATGCCTTCAGGCAGTATCTACTGTATAGTAATATATTCAGGTCTTTCTATAAAATGGTAGCTATTTCCTGCTGGGGATTTACTTTTGTCAAGCATGCTTCATTCAATGAGAACACAGAGTCCTTTATAATACATCTCTATATGGTATGTATGGATACAGAATGAGAACACAGAGAGTCTACTATAATACATCTCTATATGGTATGTATGGACACAGAATGAGATGAGAACACACAGAGTCTACTATAATACATCTCTATATGGTATGTATGGACACAGAATGAGAACACAGAGTCTACTATAATACATCTCTATATAGTATGTATGGACACAGAATGAGAACACAGAGTCGACTATAATACATCTCTATATGGTATGTATGGACACAGAATGAGAACACAGAGTCTACTATAATACATCTCTATATAGTATGTATGGACACAGAATGAGATGAGAACACACAGAGTCTACTATGATACATCTCTATATAGTATGTATGGACACAGAATGAGAACACAGAGTCCTTTATAATACATCTCTATATAGTATGTATGGACACAGAATGAGAACACAGAGTCTACTATAATACATCTCTATATAGTATGTATGGACACAGAATGAGAACACAGAGTCGACTATAATACATCTCTATATAGTATGTATGGACACAGAATGAGAACACAGAGTCTACTATAATACATCTCTATATGGTATGTATGGACACAGAATGAGAACACAGAGTCCTTTATAATACATCTCTATATAGTATGTATGGACACAGAATGAGAACACAGAGTCCTTTATAATACATCTCTATATGGTATGTATGGACACAGAATGAGAACACAGAGTCCTTTATAATACATCTCTATATAGTATGTATGGACACAGAATGAGAACACAGAGTCGACTATAATACATCTCTATATGGTATGTATGGACACAGAATGAGAACACAGAGTCCTTTATAATACATCTCTATATGGTATGTATGGACACAGAATGAGAACACAGAGTCTACTATAATACATCTCTATATAGTATGTATGGACACAGAATGAGAACACAGAGTCCTTTATAATACATCTCTATATAGTATGTATGGACACAGAATGAGAACACAGAGTCCTTTATAATACATCTCTATATGGTATGTATGGACACAGAATGAGAACACAGGGTCTACTATGATACATCTCTATATGGTATGTATGGATACAGAATGAGAACACAGAGTCGACTATAATACATCTCTATATGGTATGTATGGACACAGAATGAGAACACAGAGTCCTTTATAATACATCTCTATATGGTATGTATGGACACAGAATGAGAACACAGAGTCTACTATAATATATCTCTATATAGTATGTATGGACACAGAATGAGAACACAGAGTCTACTATGATACATCTCTATATGGTATGTATGGACACAGAATGAGAACACAGAGTCCTTTATAATACATCTCTATATGGTATGTATGGACACAGAATGAGATGAGAACACAGAGAGTCTACTATAATACATCTCTATATGGTATGTATGGACACAGAATGAGAACACAGAGTCGACTATAATACATCTCTATATGGTATGTATGGACACAGAATGAGAACACAGAGTCCTTTATAATACATCTCTTTATGGTATGTATGGACACAGAATGAGAACACAGAGTCTACTATAATACATCTCTATATAGTATGTATGGACACAGAATGAGAACACAGAGTCGACTATAATACATCTCTATATGGTATGTATGGACACAGAATGAGAACACAGAGTCTACTATAATACATCTCTATATAGTATGTATGGACACAGAATGAGATGAGAACACACAGAGTCTACTATGATACATCTCTATATAGTATGTATGGACACAGAATGAGAACACAGAGTCCTTTATAATACATCTCTATATAGTATGTATGGACACAGAATGAGAACACAGAGTCTACTATAATACATCTCTATATAGTATGTATGGACACAGAATGAGAACACAGAGTCGACTATAATACATCTCTATATAGTATGTATGGACACAGAATGAGAACACAGAGTCTACTATAATACATCTCTATATGGTATGTATGGACACAGAATGAGAACACAGAGTCCTTTATAATACATCTCTATATAGTATGTATGGACACAGAATGAGAACACAGAGTCCTTTATAATACATCTCTATATGGTATGTATGGACACAGAATGAGAACACAGAGTCCTTTATAATACATCTCTATATAGTATGTATGGACACAGAATGAGAACACAGAGTCGACTATAATACATCTCTATATGGTATGTATGGACACAGAATGAGAACACAGAGTCCTTTATAATACATCTCTATATGGTATGTATGGACACAGAATGAGAACACAGAGTCCTTTATAATACATCTCTATATGGTATGTATGGACACAGAATGAGATGAGAACACAGAGAGTCTACTATAATACATCTCTATATGGTATGTATGGACACAGAATGAGAACACAGAGTCGACTATAATACATCTCTATATGGTATGTATGGACACAGAATGAGAACACAGAGTCCTTTATAATACATCTCTTTATGGTATGTATGGACACAGAATGAGAACACAGAGTCTACTATAATACATCTCTATATAGTATGTATGGACACAGAATGAGAACACAGAGTCGACTATAATACATCTCTATATGGTATGTATGGACACAGAATGAGAACACAGAGTCTACTATAATACATCTCTATATAGTATGTATGGACACAGAATGAGATGAGAACACACAGAGTCTACTATGATACATCTCTATATAGTATGTATGGACACAGAATGAGAACACAGAGTCCTTTATAATACATCTCTATATAGTATGTATGGACACAGAATGAGAACACAGAGTCTACTATAATACATCTCTATATAGTATGTATGGACACAGAATGAGAACACAGAGTCGACTATAATACATCTCTATATAGTATGTATGGACACAGAATGAGAACACAGAGTCTACTATAATACATCTCTATATGGTATGTATGGACACAGAATGAGAACACAGAGTCCTTTATAATACATCTCTATATAGTATGTATGGACACAGAATGAGAACACAGAGTCCTTTATAATACATCTCTATATGGTATGTATGGACACAGAATGAGAACACAGAGTCCTTTATAATACATCTCTATATAGTATGTATGGACACAGAATGAGAACACAGAGTCGACTATAATACATCTCTATATGGTATGTATGGACACAGAATGAGAACACAGAGTCCTTTATAATACATCTCTATATGGTATGTATGGACACAGAATGAGAACACAGAGTCTACTATAATACATCTCTATATAGTATGTATGGACACAGAATGAGAACACAGAGTCCTTTATAATACATCTCTATATAGTATGTATGGACACAGAATGAGAACACAGAGTCCTTTATAATACATCTCTATATGGTATGTATGGACACAGAATGAGAACACAGGGTCTACTATGATACATCTCTATATGGTATGTATGGATACAGAATGAGAACACAGAGTCGACTATAATACATCTCTATATGGTATGTATGGACACAGAATGAGAACACAGAGTCCTTTATAATACATCTCTATATGGTATGTATGGACACAGAATGAGAACACAGAGTCTACTATAATATATCTCTATATAGTATGTATGGACACAGAATGAGAACACAGAGTCTACTATGATACATCTCTATATGGTATGTATGGACACAGAATGAGAACACAGAGTCCTTTATAATACATCTCTATATGGTATGTATGGACACAGAATGAGATGAGAACACAGAGAGTCTACTATAATACATCTCTATATGGTATGTATGGACACAGAATGAGAACACAGAGTCGACTATAATACATCTCTATATGGTATGTATGGACACAGAATGAGAACACAGAGTCCTTTATAATACATCTCTTTATGGTATGTATGGACACAGAATGAGAACACAGAGTCTACTATAATACATCTCTATATAGTATGTATGGACACAGAATGAGAACACAGAGTCTACTATGATACATCTCTATATGGTATGTATGGACACAGAATGAGAACACAGAGTCTACTATAATACATCTCTATATGGTATGTATGGACACAGAATGAGAACACAGAGTCCTTTATAATACATCTCTATATAGTATGTATGGACACAGAATGAGAACACAGAGTCTACTATGATACATCTCTATATGGTATGTATGGACACAGAATGAGAACACAGAGTCCTTTATAATACATCTCTATATGGTATGTATGGACACAGAATGAGATGAGAACACAGAGAGTCTACTATAATACATCTCTATATAGTATGTATGGACACAGAATGAGATGAGAACACACAGAGTCGACTATAATACATCTCTATATGGTATGTATGGACACAGAATGAGAACACAGAGTCTACTATAATACATCTCTATATGGTATGTATGGACACAGAATGAGAACACAGAGTCCTTTATAATACATCTCTATATGGTATGTATGGACACAGAATGAGATGAGAACACAGAGAGTCTACTATGATACATCTCTATATAGTATGTATGGACACAGAATGAGATGAGAACACAGAGAGTCTACTATGATACATCTCTATATGGTATGTATGGACACAGAATGAGAACACAGAGTCTACTATGATACATCTCTATATGGTATGTACGGACACAGAATGAGAACACAGAGTCCTTTATAATACATCTCTATATAGTATGTATGGACACAGAATGAGAACACAGAGTCCTTTATAATACATCTCTATATAGTATGTATGGACACAGAATGAGAACACAGAGTCTACTATAATACATCTCTATATAGTATGTATGGACACAGAATGAGAACACAGAGTCCTTTATAATACATCTCTATATAGTATGTATGGACACAGAATGAGAACACAGAGTCCTTTATAATACATCTTTATATGGTATGTATGGACACAGAATGAGAACACAGGGTCTACTATGATACATCTCTATATGGTATGTATGGATACAGAATGAGAACACAGAGTCGACTATAATACACCTCTATATGGTATGTATGGACACAGAATGAGAACACAGAGTCCTTTATAATACATCTCTATATGGTATGTATGGACACAGAATGAGAACACTGAGTCTACTATAATATATCTCTATATAGTATGTATGGACACAGAATGAGAACACAGAGTCTACTATGATACATCTCTATATGGTATGTATGGACACAGAATGAGAACACAGAGTCCTTTATAATACATCTCTATATGGTATGTATGGACACAGAATGAGATGAGAACACAGAGAGTCTACTATAATACATCTCTATATGGTATGTATGGACACAGAATGAGAACACAGAGTCGACTATAATACATCTCTATATGGTATGTATGGACACAGAATGAGAACACAGAGTCCTTTATAATACATCTCTATATGGTATGTATGGACACAGAATGAGAACACAGAGTCTACTATAATACATCTCTATATAGTATGTATGGACACAGAATGAGAACACAGAGTCTACTATGATACATCTCTATATGGTATGTATTGACACAGAATGAGAACACAGAGTCTACTATAATACATCTCTATATGGTATGTATGGACACAGAATGAGAACACAGAGTCCTTTATAATACATCTCTATATAGTATGTATGGACACAGAATGAGAACACAGAGTCTACTATGATACATCTCTATATGGTATGTATGGACACAGAATGAGAACACAGAGTCCTTTATAATACATCTCTATATGGTATGTATGGACACAGAATGAGATGAGAACACAGAGAGTCTACTATAATACATCTCTATATAGTATGTATGGACACAGAATGAGATGAGAACACACAGAGTCGACTATAATACATCTCTATATGGTATGTATGGACACAGAATGAGAACACAGAGTCTACTATAATACATCTCTATATGGTATGTATGGACACAGAATGAGAACACAGAGTCCTTTATAATACATCTCTATATGGTATGTATGGACACAGAATGAGATGAGAACACAGAGAGTCTACTATGATACATCTCTATATAGTATGTATGGACACAGAATGAGATGAGAACACAGAGAGTCTACTATGATACATCTCTATATAGTATGTATGGACACAGAATGAGAACACAGAGTCTACTATAATACATCTCTATATGGTATGTATGGACACAGAATGAGAACACAGAGTCTACTATAATACATCTCTATATGGTATGTATGGACACAGAATGAGAACACAGAGTCCTTTATAATACATCTCTATATGGTATGTATGGACACAGAATGAGAACACAGAGTATACTATGATACATCTCTATATAGTATGTATGGACACAGAATGAGAACACAGAGTCGACTATAATACATCTCTATATAGTATGTATGGACACAGAATGAGAACACAGAGTCGACTATAATACATCTCTATATAGTATGTATGGACACAGAATGAGAACACAGAGTCCTTTATAATACATCTCTATATAGTATGTATGGACACAGAATGAGAACACAGAGTCTACTATGATACATCTCTATATGGTATGTATGGACACAGAATGAGAACACAGAGTCCTTTATAATACATCTCTATATGGTATGTATGGACACAGAATGAGAACACAGAGTCTACTATAATACATCTCTATATGGTATGTATGGACACAGAATGAGAACACAGAGTCCTTTATAATACATCTCTATATGGTATGTATGGACACAGAATGAGAACACAGAGTCCTTTATAATACATCTCTATATGGTATGTATGGACACAGAATGAGAACACAGAGTCTACTATAATATATCTCTATATAGTATGTATGGACACAGAATGAGAACACAGAGTCTACTATGATACATCTCTATATGGTATGTATGGACACAGAATGAGAACACAGAGTCCTTTATAATACATCTCTATATGGTATGTATGGACACAGAATGAGATGAGAACACAGAGAGTCTACTATAATACATCTCTATATGGTATGTATGGACACAGAATGAGAACACAGAGTCTACTATGATACATCTCTATATGGTATGTATGGACACAGAATGAGAACACAGAGTCTACTATAATACATCTCTATATGGTATGTATGGACACAGAATGAGAACACAGAGTCCTTTATAATACATCTCTATATAGTATGTATGGACACAGAATGAGAACACAGAGTCTACTATGATACATCTCTATATGGTATGTATGGACACAGAATGAGAACACAGAGTCCTTTATAATACATCTCTATATGGTATGTATGGACACAGAATGAGATGAGAACACAGAGAGTCTACTATAATACATCTCTATATAGTATGTATGGACACAGAATGAGATGAGAACACACAGAGTCGACTATAATACATCTCTATATGGTATGTATGGACACAGAATGAGAACACAGAGTCGACTATAATACATCTCTATATGGTATGTATGGACACAGAATGAGAACACAGAGTCCTTTATAATACATCTCTATATGGTATGTATGGACACAGAATGAGAACACAGAGTCTACTATAATACATCTCTATATAGTATGTATGGACACAGAATGAGAACACAGAGTCTACTATGATACATCTCTATATGGTATGTATGGACACAGAATGAGAACACAGAGTCTACTATAATACATCTCTATATGGTATGTATGGACACAGAATGAGAACACAGAGTCCTTTATAATACATCTCTATATAGTATGTATGGACACAGAATGAGAACACAGAGTCTACTATGATACATCTCTATATGGTATGTATGGACACAGAATGAGAACACAGAGTCCTTTATAATACATCTCTATATGGTATGTATGGACACAGAATGAGATGAGAACACAGAGAGTCTACTATAATACATCTCTATATAGTATGTATGGACACAGAATGAGATGAGAACACACAGAGTCGACTATAATACATCTCTATATGGTATGTATGGACACAGAATGAGAACACAGAGTCTACTATAATACATCTCTATATGGTATGTATGGACACAGAATGAGAACACAGAGTCCTTTATAATACATCTCTATATGGTATGTATGGACACAGAATGAGATGAGAACACAGAGAGTCTACTATGATACATCTCTATATAGTATGTATGGACACAGAATGAGATGAGAACACAGAGAGTCTACTATGATACATCTCTATATAGTATGTATGGACACAGAATGAGAACACAGAGTCTACTATAATACATCTCTATATGGTATGTATGGACACAGAATGAGAACACAGAGTCTACTATAATACATCTCTATATGGTATGTATGGACACAGAATGAGAACACAGAGTCCTTTATAATACATCTCTATATGGTATGTATGGACACAGAATGAGAACACAGAGTCTACTATGATACATCTCTATATAGTATGTATGGACACAGAATGAGAACACAGAGTCGACTATAATACATCTCTATATAGTATGTATGGACACAGAATGAGAACACAGAGTCGACTATAATACATCTCTATATAGTATGTATGGACACAGAATGAGAACACAGAGTCCTTTATAATACATCTCTATATAGTATGTATGGACACAGAATGAGAACACAGAGTCCTTTATAATACATCTCTATATAGTATGTATGGACACAGAATGAGAACACAGAGTCTACTATAATACATCTCTATATAGTATGTATGGACACAGAATGAGAACACAGAGTCCTTTATAATACATCTCTATATAGTATGTATGGACACAGAATGAGAACACAGAGTCCTTTATAATACATCTCTATATGGTATGTATGGACACAGAATGAGAACACAGGGTCTACTATGATACATCTCTATATGGTATGTATGGATACAGAATGAGAACACAGAGTCGACTATAATACATCTCTATATGGTATGTATGGACACAGAATGAGAACACAGAGTCCTTTATAATACATCTCTATATGGTATGTATGGACACAGAATGAGAACACAGAGTCTACTATAATATATCTCTATATAGTATGTATGGACACAGAATGAGAACACAGAGTCTACTATGATACATCTCTATATGGTATGTATGGACACAGAATGAGAACACAGAGTCCTTTATAATACATCTCTATATGGTATGTATGGACACAGAATGAGATGAGAACACAGAGAGTCTACTATGATACATCTCTATATAGTATGTATGGACACAGAATGAGATGAGAACACAGAGAGTCTACTATGATACATCTCTATATAGTATGTATGGACACAGAATGAGAACACAGAGTCTACTATAATACATCTCTATATGGTATGTATGGACACAGAATGAGAACACAGAGTCTACTATAATACATCTCTATATGGTATGTATGGACACAGAATGAGAACACAGAGTCCTTTATAATACATCTCTATATGGTATGTATGGACACAGAATGAGAACACAGAGTCTACTATAATACATCTCTATATAGTATGTATGGACACAGAATGAGAACACAGAGTCTACTATGATACATCTCTATATAGTATGTATGGACACAGAATGAGAACACAGAGTCGACTATAATACATCTCTATATAGTATGTATGGACACAGAATGAGAACACAGAGTCGACTATAATACATCTCTATATAGTATGTATGGACACAGAATGAGAACACAGAGTCCTTTATAATACATCTCTATATAGTATGTATGGACACAGAATGAGAACACAGAGTCCTTTATAATACATCTCTATATAGTATGTATGGACACAGAATGAGAACACAGAGTCTACTATAATACATCTCTATATAGTATGTATGGACACAGAATGAGAACACAGAGTCCTTTATAATACATCTCTATATAGTATGTATGGACACAGAATGAGAACACAGAGTCCTTTATAATACATCTCTATATGGTATGTATGGACACAGAATGAGAACACAGGGTCTACTATGATACATCTCTATATGGTATGTATGGATACAGAATGAGAACACAGAGTCGACTATAATACATCTCTATATGGTATGTATGGACACAGAATGAGAACACAGAGTCCTTTATAATACATCTCTATATGGTATGTATGGACACAGAATGAGAACACAGAGTCTACTATAATATATCTCTATATAGTATGTATGGACACAGAATGAGAACACAGAGTCTACTATGATACATCTCTATATGGTATGTATGGACACAGAATGAGAACACAGAGTCCTTTATAATACATCTCTATATGGTATGTATGGACACAGAATGAGATGAGAACACAGAGAGTCTACTATAATACATCTCTATATGGTATGTATGGACACAGAATGAGAACACAGAGTCGACTATAATACATCTCTATATGGTATGTATGGACACAGAATGAGAACACAGAGTCCTTTATAATACATCTCTATATGGTATGTATGGACACAGAATGAGAACACAGAGTCTACTATAATACATCTCTATATAGTATGTATGGACACAGAATGAGAACACAGAGTCTACTATGATACATCTCTATATGGTATGTATGGACACAGAATGAGAACACAGAGTCTACTATAATACATCTCTATATGGTATGTATGGACACAGAATGAGAACACAGAGTCCTTTATAATATATCTCTATATAGTATGTATGGACACAGAATGAGAACACAGAGTCTACTATGATACATCTCTATATGGTATGTATGGACACAGAATGAGAACACAGAGTCCTTTATAATACATCTCTATATGGTATGTATGGACACAGAATGAGATGAGAACACAGAGAGTCTACTATAATACATCTCTATATAGTATGTATGGACACAGAATGAGATGAGAACACACAGAGTCGACTATAATACATCTCTATATGGTATGTATGGACACAGAATGAGAACACAGAGTCTACTATAATACATCTCTATATGGTATGTATGGACACAGAATGAGAACACAGAGTCCTTTATAATACATCTCTATATGGTATGTATGGACACAGAATGAGATGAGAACACAGAGAGTCTACTATGATACATCTCTATATAGTATGTATGGACACAGAATGAGATGAGAACACAGAGAGTCTACTATGATACATCTCTATATAGTATGTATGGACACAGAATGAGAACACAGAGTCTACTATAATACATCTCTATATGGTATGTATGGACACAGAATGAGAACACAGAGTCTACTATAATACATCTCTATATGGTATGTATGGACACAGAATGAGAACACAGAGTCCTTTATAATACATCTCTATATGGTATGTATGGACACAGAATGAGAACACAGAGTCTACTATAATACATCTCTATATAGTATGTATGGACACAGAATGAGAACACAGAGTCTACTATGATACATCTCTATATAGTATGTATGGACACAGAATGAGAACACAGAGTCGACTATAATACATCTCTATATAGTATGTATGGACACAGAATGAGAACACAGAGTCGACTATAATACATCTCTATATAGTATGTATGGACACAGAATGAGAACACAGAGTCCTTTATAATACATCTCTATATAGTATGTATGGACACAGAATGAGAACACAGAGTCTACTATGATACATCTCTATATGGTATGTATGGACACAGAATGAGAACACAGAGTCTACTATGATACATCTCTATATAGTATGTATGGACACAGAATGAGAACACAGAGTCTACTATAATACATCTCTATATGGTATGTATGGACACAGAATGAGAACACAGAGTCCTTTATAATACATCTCTATATGGTATGTATGGACACAGAATGAGAACACAGAGTTTACTATAATACATCTCTATATAGTATGTATGGACACAGAATGAGAACACAGAGTCTACTATGATACATCTCTATATAGTATGTATGGACACAGAATGAGAACACAGAGTCCTTTATAATACATCTCTATATAGTATGTATGGACACAGAATGAGAACACAGAGTCTACTATGATACATCTCTATATGGTATGTATGGACACAGAATGAGAACACAGAGTCTACTATGATACATCTCTATATGGTATGTATGGACACAGAATGAGAACACAGAGTCTACTATAATACATCTCTATATGGTATGTATGGACACAGAATGAGATGAGAACACAGAGAGTCTACTATGATACATCTCTATATGGTATGTATGGACACAGAATGAGAACACAGAGTCTACTATGATACATCTCTATATAGTATGTATGGACACAGAATGAGATGAGAACACAGAGTCTACTATGATACATCTCTATATAGTATGTATGGACACAGAATGAGAACACAGAGTCTACTATGATACATCTCTATATGGTATGTATGGACACAGAATGAGAACACAGAGTCTACTATGATACATCTCTATATAGTATGTATGGACACAGAATGAGATGAGAACACAGAGAGTCTACTATGATACATCTCTATATGGTATGTATGGACACAGAATGAGAACACAGAGTCGACTATAATACATCTCTATATAGTATGTATGGACACAGAATGAGATGAGAACACAGAGAGTCTACTATAATACATCTCTATATGGTATGTATGGACACAGAATGAGAACACAGAGTCTACTATGATACATCTCTATATAGTATGTATGGACACAGAATGAGAACACAGAGTCGACTATAATACATCTCTATATAGTATGTATGGACACAGAATGAGATGAGAACACAGAGAGTCTACTATAATACATCTCTATATGGTATGTATGGACACAGAATGAGATGAGAACACAGAGTCGACTATGATACATCTCTATATAGTATGTATGGACACAGAATGAGATGAGAACACAGAGTCTACTATGATACATCTCTATATGGTATGTATGCACACAGAATGAGAACACAGAGTCTACTATAATACATCTCTATATGGTATGTATGCACACAGAATGAAAACACAGAGTCTACTATGATACATCTCTATATAGTATGTATGGACACAGAATGAGAACACAGAGTCGACTATAATACATCTCTATATAGTATGTATGGACACAGAATGAGAACACAGATACTACAATAGCATGTATTTCTGCGGCTGCGGTCATCTCCCTCTTCAAAGGGGGGGACACTCTTGACCCAAACTGCTACAGACCTATATTTATCCTACTCTGACTTTCTAAGGTCTTCGAAAGCCAAGTCAACAAACAGATTACCGACCATTTCGAATCCCACCATACCTTCTCCGCAATGCAATCTGGTTTCAGAGCTGGTCATGGGTGCACCTCAGCCACACTCAAGGTCCCAAATGATATCTTAACCGCCATCGATAAGAAACATTACTGTGCAGCCGTGTTCATTGACCTGGCCAAGGCTTTCGACTCTGTCAATCACCACATCCTCATCGGCAGACTCGATAGCCTTGATTTCTCAAATGATTGCCTCGCCTGGTTCACCAACTACTTCTCTGATAGAGTTCAGTGTGTCAAATCGGAGGGTCTGTTGTCTGGACCTCTGACCGTCTCTATGGGGGTACCACAGGGTTCAATTCTTGGACCAACTCTTTTCTCTGTATACATCAATGATGTCGCTCTTGCTACTGGTGATTCTCTGATCCACCTCTATGCAGACGACACCATTCTGTATACTTCTGGCCATTCTTTGGACACTGTGTTAACAAATCTCCAGACGAGCTTCAATGCCATACAACTCTCCTTCCGTTGCCTCCAATTGCTCTTAAATACAAGTAAAACTAAATGCATGCTCTTCAACCGATCGCTGCCCGCACCTGCTCGCCCGTCCAACATCACTACTCTGGACGGTTCTGACTTAGAATATGTGGACAACTACAAATACCTAGGTGTCTGGTTAGACTGTAAACTTTCCTTCCAGACTCACATCAAACATCTCAAATCCAAAGTTAAATCTAGAATTGGCTTCCTATTTCGCAACAAAGCATCCTTCACTCATGCTGCCAAACATACCCTCGTAAAACTGACTATCCTACCGATCCTCGACTTCGGCGATATCATTTACAAAATAGCCTCCAATACCCTACTCAATAAATTGAATGCAGTCTATCACAGTGCCATCCGTTTGGTCACCAAAGCCCCATATACTACCCACCATTGTGACCTGTACGCTCTAGTCGGCTGGTCCTCGCTTCACACTCGTCGCCAAACCCACTGGCTCCAGGTCATCTACAAGTCTCTGCTCGGTAAAGCCCCGCCTTATTTCCTTCCAGTTCTCTGCTGCCAATGACTGGAACGAACTACAAAAATCTCTGAAACTGGAAACACTTATCTCCCTCACTAGCTTTAAGCACCAGCTGTCAGAGCAGCTCACAGATTACTGCACCTGTACATAGCCCATCTATAATTTAGCCCAAACAACTACCTCTTTCCCTACTGTATTTATTTATTTATTTTGCTCCTTTGCACCCCATTATTTATATTTCTACTTTGCACATTCTTCTACTGCAAATCTACCATTCCAGTGTTTTACTTGCTATATTTGATTTACTTTGCCACCATGGCCTTTTTTGCCTTTACCTCCCTTCTCACCTCATTTGATTTATTTATTTATTTACTTATTTATTTATTGCCTTTACCTCCCTTCTCACCTAATTTGCTCACATTGTATATAGACTTATTGTTCTACTGTATTATTGACTGTATGTTTGTTTTACTCCATGTGTAACTCTGTGTTGTTGTTTACTCCATGTGTAACTCTGTGTTGTTGTTTACTCCATGTGTAAGTCTGTGTTGTTGTATGTGTCGAACTGCTTTGCTTTATCTTGGCCAGGTCGGGGGTTGTAAAATGAGAACTTGTTCTCAACATGCCTTCCTGGTTAAATAAAGGTGAAATAAATCAATAAAATAAATGTATCTCTACCTGTTCTGATGTCATGGCCGATCCCTTCCACTTGGATGGTGGCGTTGGCTATGCCCCGCCCCTGCATGTCCCAGACAATGCCTTTGATCCCACGATGCACCTGTGCATGAAAGGTCAGAGGTCAAAGATCAACTGACTGAATAATAATAATAATAATAATAACAACAATAATAATATGTAACGTATCATATATAATATTAATTTGATGATATTATATTTTATTTGGGGGGTTAAAAACAAGCTTTAACAGTATTTAAAAGTACAATAAAACCCAGGGTACATGAATGCTTAAAAACTATTATTTTCAATGTGATCCTTGATATAAATATTTAAACAATATAATATGACTCGTTTCAGAAAGCTAGGCGTATGTTTCATGTCACTACTTCGCAGGAGAGGCATTTGAATGTCTTGTTGTCATTGATGGAAATGGAAATGCCTTCTGGAACATGTCAACTTTCATGTGCCTTAATAAACAAACGTTTATTCAATCTGTAAATACGAATACAATTTGTTAAAATACTAGCTTAATTGGTTTAGCCACGGAAAACTGCAGGAACCTTCCCGTCAGCCATGATTGGCTGAGATAATGGACGGGCTGGACATGCCAGGAGAGGAGTTTGGATTGGTCTGCCATGTAGCATGCTTCTGTCTATAACGTGAGTTGCTTAGTATGTGTTGACAGTCCTTTCTACTGCTGTGTTTTTTTGAAAGATACAACCATTAGCCATCGAGAACTACAAAGGTTTTGCTACTTTTCTCAGCAACATTGATGCCCTGATTTTAACAGGAGCTGTCGACAGAGCAGTTGGAAAAAGTTGTGACGGGCTACTTTCTGCACTTGCAGAAACAGTGTGAACCAGAGTGACTTGACACAACGCTGACCAAACAAGATGTAGCTACAAACAAAACAGAGTTAAATGGTTCCAGTCTGCCGTGACTCGTTCATCCATGTATATGGGTCAGAGTCTAGCTACATTGTCAGATATTATACATTTCTAATTTAGTCAGAAAGTGGATTTCATTGCAAGTCAAAGCATATTGTTCGCTAGCTTACTGGCTCGCTAGCTAGCGTTACCTTACTGGCTCTCTAGCTAACGTTACCTTACTGGCCAGCTAGCTAACTTTAGGTGTGTGATCTGTGTAGTAAAATTACTTGAATCAAAAAGTCTATTTGCATTGCTAGTTATAACCAAATGTTAGCTAGCTAACATCGAACCTAGTAGATTAACTAGTAGATTAACAGCTATGAAAATCAGTTTTTTATTGGTAGTAATATGAGTTGGGATTATGCCAGTTAATTGTTACATGTCTGAATTTAAGACTGCATTTCACCAGATGATTAAATGACCCATCAAGTTAGCCATGTGTGTCTGGGGGTGATTACAGCCATCTATTGTATTTCATGAACATGTGCACCTATTCTGCACCCTCTCTAGACTCTACGCCCTCTCTAGACTCTACACGCCCTCTCTAGACTCTACGCCCTCTCTAGACTCTACGCCCTCTCTAGACTCTACGCCCTCTCTAGACTCTACGCCCTCTCTAGACTCTACGCCCTCTCTAGACTCTACGCCCTCTCTAGACTCTACGCCCTCTCTAGACTCTACGCCCTCTCTAGACTCTACACCCTCTCTAGAATCTACACCCTCTCTAGACTCTACGTCCTCTCTAGACTCTACACCCTCTCTAGACTCTACATACTGTACCTGCTCCATGAAGACGAGCAGAGACTCCCGGTTGTTTTCCCACTCCTCCGCCAGCTCACTCTCATGGGGGAATTTGTCACAGCCCACGTACATCGACAGTTCAAAACAGTTGGTGTGCAAGTAGCTGAAGTCGTTCATACCTGCCGGCACAGACAGAGTCATTTATCTCTCGGCCAACTGCCCAATGAAAAGACATCAGCTCATATGTTCTTTTTCCACCAGTGTTTTATAAAGATAATAAATCAAATCAGCATGTGTTGAAATGAAGAGCTACTCTGGTACTGGTCTGTGGTATGTTTTTCCATTGGCAGGGACTGGGAAACTGGTCAGAATTGAAGGAATGATGGATGGCGCTAAATACAGGGAAATTCTTGAGCGAAACCTGTTTCAGTCTTCCAGAGATTTGAGACTGGGACGGAGTTCGCCCTCCAGCAGGACAATGACCCTAAGCATACTGCTAATGCAAGACTTGAGTGGTTTAAGGGGAAACATTTAAATGTCTTGGAATGGCCTAGTCAAAGCCCAGACCTCAATCCAATTGAGAATCTGTGGTATGACTTAAAGATTGCTGTGCACCAGCGGAACCCATCCAACTTGAAGGAGCTGGAGCAGTTTTGCCTTGAAGATTGGGAAAAAATCCCAGTGGCTAGATGTGCAAAGATTATAGAGACATACCCCAAGAGACTTGCAGATGTAATTTCAGCAAGAAGGTGGCTCTACAAATTATTGACTTTGGGGAGGTGAAAGGTTATGCACGCTCAAGTTCATTTTTTTTTGTCTTATTTGTTGCTTGTTTCACTATAAAACATATTTTGAATCTACAAAGTAGTAGGCATGTTGTGTCAATCAAATGATACAAACCCCACAAAAATCTATTTTAATTCCAGGTTGTAAGGCAACAAAATAGGAAAAATGCCAAGGGGCTGAATACTTTCACAAGCCACTGGACGTTGTATGGTATAGTTGCATGAGACTTTAAAACACGTTTTTTCATACCTGAAGTGCCCTTTTCGGCAGTTGCTGTATGATCGATGAGAATCTCCATATTGCAAATGCACGGTCCCTTACTAGACGTCCGCAAATGTTTGAAAATTTGCCGACAGCGTCGGGCTGTGCACCAGGGCCAGATCTTCCGGGAAGTCATCAAACGAAGTCTCTCGGACATTCGGTTTCCGTTTTATAACATTTAAAAATGTTGTCATTTTTCCGCTGTCCCCGTAAATTCCACCGGATGGCGAATGGATTCTATTTGCAAATGTACAATCATGACATGGCCATTTCTCCTAAATGGTAAAGACTTTCGAAGACGAAACTTAGTGAGCATAGGTTTGGCCTAATGGGCTGTTAGCCCAGAAACATAGGTTTGGCCTAATGGGCTGTTAGCCCAGAAACAAGATGGCGTCGAGGCCTCAACGCTTTTTGAGTTAAGGCCATTTTTCTGGGATTAAAGGTCAACAATGAAAATAGAGTGCTAATTTGACCACTTCATGTCGAAGTACATGAACCTACGATGTCAGGAAAAAAAGATCCAGACATTTATCTATCGTAATTTACGAGAAATTGTACAATGTACAATTTGTGATGGTCAAAGAAATGTGTTTTTTCCCCCAAAAAGTTTGAAATGAATAACTACTCTGGTACTGGTCTGTGATAATACATCAAATCAACATGTGTTGAAATGAGGAACTACTCTGGTACTGGTCTGTGGTAATACATCAAATCAACATGTGTTGAAATGAAGAACTACTCTGGTACTGGTCTGTGATAATACATGAAATCAACATGTGTTGAAATGAAGAACTACTCTGGTACTGGTCTGTGATAATACATGAAATCAACATGTGTTGAAATGAGGAACTACTCTGGTACTGGTCTGTGATAATACATCAAATCAACATGTGTTGAAATGAAGAACTACTCTGGTACTGGTCTGTGATAATACATCAATACATGAATTTAATTGAATCAGAGATGAATTTAAATGAATTGAAATGAACTGAACTGAATTGAACTGAACTGAAATTAATTGAACTGAAATGAATAGGAAAACAACAACACTAACTCCCTGCCGCGGTGTGCCAGGACGCCCCGTTGATGGTGCCATCTTCCTTGGCAAAGTCCTCGGTGTGGCAGACTCGTCGTCTGGCGTCGGTCATCAGGCGGTGGGTGGATGCGTAGGAGAAGGCGAGCCAGCGGAAGACGTGGTCGTCTGGGGTGGGGGTCTGCTCCCTGGATACACCCTGGGAACGGGTCCTGTCGTAGGGGAAGGTCACCACCAACTCCCCTCCCTGGAGGTTACCACCCAGCACAAACGGAATCTTCTCCATCCAGGAGACCAGAGCACGTGTCTCTGATGCTACCTGAGGAGAGGAGAGGAAAGGAGAGGAGAGGAGAGGAGAGGAGAGGAGAGGAGAGGAGAGGAGAGGAGAGGAGAGGAGAGGAGAGGAGAGGAGAGGAGAGGAGAGGAGAGGAGAGGGAATGTGAGGAAAGAGGAGAAAGGAGAGGAGGAGAAAGAGGAAAGGAGGAGAGAAAGAGAGGAGAGCAGAGGGGAGAAGTGAGGAGTAAAACCAGAAGTCCTCTATCTGTCATAGTGACAGGATGAGAACCAGAAGTCCTCTATTTGTCATGGAGTCATAGTGACAGGATAAGAACCAGAAGTCCTCTATCTGTCATGGAGTCATAGTGACAGGATGAAAACCAGAAGTCCTCTATCTGTCATGGAGTCATAGTGACAGGATGAGAACTAGAAGTCCCCTATCTGTCATGGAGTCATAGTGACAGGATGAGAACCAGAAGTGCTCTATCTGTCATGGAGTCATAGTGACAGGATGAGAACCAGAAGTCCTCTATCTGTCATGGAGTCATAGTGACAGGATGAGAACCAGAAGTCCTCTATCTGTCATAGTGACAGGATGAGAACCAGAAGTCCTCTATCTGTCATGGTGTCATAGTGACAGAATGAAAACCAGAAGTCCTCTATCTGTCATGGAGTCATAGTGACAGGATGAGAACCAGAAGTCCTCTATCTGTCATGGAGTCATAGTGACAGGATGAGAACTAGAAGTCCCCTATCTGTCATGGAGTCATAGTGACAGGATGAGAACCAGAAGTCCTCTATCTGTCATAGTGACATGATGAGAACCAGAAGTCCCCTATCTGTCATGCAGTCATAGTGACAGGATGAGAACCAGAAGTCCTCTATCTGGCATGGAGTCATAGTGACAGGATGAGAACCAGAAGTCATCTATCTGTCATAGAGTCATAGTGACAGGATGAGAACCAGAAGTCCTCTATCTGTCATGGAGTCATAGAGACATGATGAGAACCAGAAGTCCTCTATCTGTCATAGTGACATGATGAGAACCAGAAGTCCCCTATCTGTCATGCAGTCATAGTGACAGGATGAGAACCAGAAGTCCTCTATCTGTCATGGAGTCATAGTGACAGGATGAGAACCAGAAGTCTCCTCTCTGTCATAGTGACAGGATGAAAACCAGAAGTCCCCTATCTGTCATAGTGACAGGATGAGAACCAGAAGTCCCCCATCTTTGACGACTAACAAGGAACTTTGTTCAGGTGCTCTGTGGTTTTGTAAATTATGATTTGGACAAATCACAATTTCACAGGTGCTCTCATCTTTTGAATTTCGTAAGGGGAAGGGACATTTGGCCCAGAGAGGGGCTCGAATCTGGCTGCAAGTTTCCGTTATGGAGGGTGGTGACTTCGCTAGTCTCAATCGTATATTTTCTCATTTTTCTTTTTTAATTCTGGATGTCTGAGATTCCCCTATCAATGTCTTTCGAAAACTCCTCAGAATCTTGTGTGGCATTTACTGACCGTGGAGTTCTTGGACTGATACCATTCGGGAATGGGCACATGGTGGTTGAGCATCTTCCTGGGGATCCATTTCTTTGTTTCAGCCTCCCACAGGATGGAGTTGAGGTCAGGGAAGTTATGGTGGATGTCTACTCCATCCTGGCTCCACCGACCCAGGGACCAGCCACTCAGCTCTGAACCCTGAGGGACAACGGGAGAGTGACACATGGTGACACGTGAGAGCAGATAATTAAGACATGAGGTCCCCAAATGGTTTTAAATTAATTAAGGATAAAAAGTTATCATTTTTAAAATAAAACTATACTATATATATTCACATAAAAAATAATTGATTAAAACACAATGTTTTGCAATGAAGGTCTACAATAGCCTCAGCAGCACTCTGTAGGGTAGCACCATGGTGTAGCCAGAGGACAGCTAGCTTCTGTCCTCCTCTAGGTACATTGACTTCAATACAAAACCTAGGAGGCTCATGGTTCTCACCCCCTTCCATAGACTTACACAGTAATTATGACAACTTCTGGAGGATGCCCTCCACCAACCTATCAGAGTTCTTGCAGCATGAACTGACATGTTGTCCACCCAATCAAAGGGTCAGAGAATTCATCTAGTACATAAAGCATAAGCTACAGCTAGCTAGCACTGCAGTGCATCAAATGTGGTGAGTAGTTGACTCAAAGACAATAGTTGAACAGTTTTGAACAAATTCATTTCTTCAAAAATGAAGGAGAAACAAGAGAGCGAAAGAGAGAGAGATAGCTGTATTTAGTTGTCATTTTTTAAACTTTCACTTACTTAGCTAGTGAATGCAGCTAGTTAGTTTAGCATACTTAAACACTCGGTACAAATGGAGAGTGATGCTATGTTAGCTAGCCAGTTTAGCCTGCTCAAACAGAGAGGGATGCTATGTTAGTTAACTAGCTTAGCCTGCTCAAACACATCTGCTCAAACAGAGAGGGATGCTATGTTAGCTAACTAGCTTAGCCTGCTCAAACAGAGAGGGATGCTATGTTAGCTAGCTAGCTTAGCCTGCTCAAACAGAGAGGGATGCTATGTTAGCTAGCTAGCTTAGCCTGCTAGCTAGCTTAGACTTTGGTATAGCTAGCTTAGACTTTGGTATTTATTAATTTATTGCCACCGGGGCCCGCCGATGTAACTGCTAAACTGCTTGCTGACTGTACACTGTACTGTATGATTGTAGCATGTTTACTAACGTGTTAGTTCTAGTAGCTATGTTGACCATGACGTTAGCTAATACGGTGAAAATGATGTAGGCTGTGTGTAGTGGTTATGATATGAAGGTTTGTCTTGGAAATGTTTTTTTCATCTGGTCACAGAGGGCTGATGTGTTGTGCACTGAAGTCCACAAACGAAGGGAAATGCGAAGCGCGTGCAAAGCTGGCATCAAGACAAATGGTGGCTACTTTGAATAATCTCAAATATAAAATATATTTTGATTTGTTTAACACTTGTTTTGGTTACTACATGATTCCATATGTGTTATTGCATAGTTTTGATGTCTTCACTATTATTCTACAATGTAGACAATAGTAAAAAATTAAGAAAAACCCTTGAATGAGTAGGTGTGTCCAAACCTATAACTGCTACAGTATATAGAATGTATACGCTGGATGTAGAAGCCCAAGTGTTGTTGTTCATTAGTTTAGTCCAATCAGGGGAGGGATGGTAGGGTTATAATTAGTTTAGTCCAATCAGGGGAGGGATGGTAGGGTTATAATTAGTTTAGTCCAATCAGGGGAGGGATGGTAGGGTTATTATTAGTTTAGTCCAATCAGGGGAGGGATGGTAGGGTTATAATTAGTTTAGTCCAATCAGGGGAGGGATGGTAGGGTTATTATTAGTTTAGTCCAATCAGGGGAGGGATGGTAGGGTTATTATTAGTTTAGTCCAATCAGGGGAGGGATGGTAGGGTTATAATTAGTTTAGTCCAATCAGGGGAGGGATGGTAGGGTTATAATTAGTTTAGTCCAATCAGGGGAGGGATGGTAGGGTTATTATTAGTTTAGTCCAATCAGGGGAGGGATGGTAGGGTTATAATTAGTTTAGTCCAATCAGGGGAGGGATGGTAGGGTTATAATTAGTTTAGTCCAATCAGGGGAGGGATGGTAGGGTTATAATTAGTTTAGTCCAATCAGGGGAGGGATGGTAGGGTTATTATTAGTTTAGTCCAATCAGGGGAGGGATGGTAGGGTTATAATTAGTTTAGTCCAATCAGGGGAGGGATGGTAGGGTTATTATTAGTTTAGTCCAATCAGGGGAGGGATGGTAGGGTTATTATTAGTTTAGTCCAATCAGGGGAGGGATGGTAGGGTTATTATTAGTTTAGTCCAATCAGGGGAGGGATGGTAGGGTTATAATTAGTTTAGTCCAATCAGGGGAGGGATGGTAGGGTTATAATTAGTTTAGTCCAATCAGGGGAGGGATGGTAGGGTTATAATTAGTTTAGTCCAATCAGGGGAGGGATGGTAGGGTTAAAATAATAAAGAACAGTAATATATTTCATTAGTTTAGTCCAATCAGGGGAGGGATGGTAGGGTTATAATTAGTTTAGTCCAATCAGGGGAGGGATGGTAGGGTTATAATTAGTTTAGTCCAATCAGGGGAGGGATGGTAGGGTTATAATTAGTTTAGTCCAATCAGGGGAGGGATGGTAGGGTTATAATTAGTATAGTCCAATCAGGGGAGGGATGGTTGGGTTATAATTAGTTTAGTCCAATCAGGGGAGGGATGGTAGGGTTATAATTAGTTTAGTCCAATCAGGGGAGGGATGGTAGGGTTATAATTAGTTTAGTCCAATCAGGGGAGGGATGGTAGGGTTATAATTAGTTTAGTCCAATCAGGGGAGGGATGGTAGGGTTATAATTAGTTTAGTCCAATCAGGGGAGGGATGGTAGGGTTATAATTAGTTTAGTCCAATCAGGGGAGGGATGGTAGGGTTAGGGGAACATAATAAAGATTAGAAATATATTTAATTAGTTTAGTCCAATCAGGGGAGGGATGGTAGGGTTATAATTAGTTTAGTCCAATCAGGGGAGGGATGGTAGGGTTATAATTAGTTTAGTCCAATCAGGGGAGGGATGGTAGGGTTATAATTAGTTTAGTCCAATCAGGGGAGGGATGGTAGGGTTATAATTAGTTTAGTCCAATCAGGGGAGGGATGGTAGGGTTATAATTAGTTTAGTCCAATCAGGGGAGGGATGGTAGGGTTATAATTAGTTTAGTCCAATCAGGGGAGGGATGGTCTGCATTATTTTTATTAAGTATATATACAGTGGGGAGAACAAGTATTTGATTCACTGCTGATTTTGCAGGTTTTCCTACTTACAAAGCATGTAGAGGTCTGTACTTTTTATCATAGGTACACTTCAACTGTGAGAGACAGAATCTAAAACAAAATTGAGAAAATCACTTTGTATGATTTTTAAGTAATTAATTTGCATGATGTGCAGATCATTACGTTGATAGAAGCTACAATCTACCTGCAATATTAAAGCTGCTCAACACCCTAAAGTGAAAACCAAACAAAAAAACAAGTGATTTCACCCTAGATCAGCTAGATGAAGGCAAGAGAGTGCCAGGCGGTATTGATTGTGTCAATGTCTCTCTCCTTGATTACTCTAATTTCTCTTGACCCTTGATTCATAGTGTAGGTTGTAGCAACCTCATGATGGATATAGGGGAACATTGCAGTATCATGTAGTAGCCTAAACCTATCACTGTTACATTGAACTGGGTGAATGACAGTAACCTAAACCTATCACTGTTACATTGAACTGGGTGAATGGAATATGAGCGACAATATGCTGTAATAGAAATAAGGAAGGAGTCACCCTCCTTCATCCTAAATGGCACCAGCCTCCACTGGAATCCCTGGAGAGGATGCTTTGAACTTCTGACTTTGAAGAGGAGAATCTTTCATCTGACGATCACATAGGGCTGACAAGCAAAAGACCCTCCACACGTGTCCCAGAAGAGTCCGTTGTATCCGTGGTATGTTTCAGTACAGCCTTAATGATGCAGTCAATATTTGTAATATCAGCTGTGGGGTTTTGGGGGTCTTTCGGACACCCACACCTACCACTTCAAGGGCTTTGTCGTAACCGTCGGGGTTGACGGAGGGGAGCAGGTGTATCCTGGTCTCGTGCACCAGGTGACGTATCCGTGGGCTCCCCGACAGATACTCCTGACACATGAACTGCATCAGCAGCAGGAGCAGCTCTCGGCCCAGCACCTCGTTACCATGGGAACCGGCCGTGTAGCGGAACTCTGGTTCACCTGGGAGAGGAGGGAGGGAGGGGAGGGGAGGGGAGGGACAGGGAGGGAGGGAGGGAGGGAGAGAGAGAGGGAGGGAGGGAGAGAGGGGAGGGAGGGAGAGGAAGAGAGGGAGGGAGAGAGAGAGGGAGAGAGGGAGGGGAAGATAGGGAGGGAGAGAGGGGAGGGAGAGAGGGGAGGGAGGGAGGGAGGGAGAGGAAGAGAGGGAGGGAGGGAGGGAGGGAGGGAGGGAGGGAGGGAGGGAGGGAGGGAGGGAGGGAGGGAGGGAGGGAACAAAATGTGAAAAGGCGTATGATGAATAGCTTAAACATTTTATGTAATAATACAACAATGTTCACCATTTTTGAACCCAGAGAACTTTACTTCTAGGAATGAATCAAGGATAAAGATCCTATCAGAGCCCTTTATCTGGTCTTACCTGGTTCATGCTCTCCGGGGTTGTCTGAGATCTCGATGGCGTAGAGTTTCTGTCCGCTGTGGCTCTTGCCGATGTTATAGATCCTTGTGATGTTGGGGCACATCTCATTAACCACCTTCATCAGCTGTAGAGCCAGTAGAGAACACCTCATTAACCACCTTCATCAGCTGTAGAGCCAGTAGAGAACACCTCATTAATCACCTTCATCAGCTGTAGAGCCAGTAGAGAACACCTCATTAATCACCTTCATCAGCTGTAGAGAACACCTCATTAACCACCTTCATCGGCTGTAGAGCCAGTAGAGAACACCTCATTAATCACCTTCATCGGCTGTAGAGCCAGTAGAGAACACCTCATTAACCACCTTCATCAGCTGTAGAGAACACCTCATTAACCACCTTCATCAGCTGTAGAACCAGTAGAGAACACGAGTCCCAGAGTTTTCAGTAGGCCTTCCACGTTGCGAAATTGATTTCAGATATGTTGTCTCGCTGCTTACTTAGCGGGCTAACACTTTTCTCCCGATTCTGCCCATACCTGGGGCCAACTCTGCCTTGCTAGCACACGTGACTGCCCTCCCTGAAGCTTCTCACCAGTCGGGCCCCAAGCGAAAGGCTATTCGCTGGCTTTATAAGGGGGAGGAGTTAGTTAACACATCCCTCCATGAACAGCATCACTTCACTGTGATAAGGTAATATATTTTTTATCATCTTACGTATTACTAAATGTTTCATTTTCATAACAAGACTCTAATAAAGTACATTGTTACCACTTAACTGTTTATTGGTTTAAATTTGCTCTCCCCAGAGCATAGACTGGGTTCCCCCATTTCACTATAAGCCATGCTAAGCTGGCTCTCTCCAGAGCATAGACTGGGTTCCTCCCTTTCGCTTACAGTGTCTGCCCAGCATTACTCTGTGGTGTAGTGTCTGCCCAGCAATACTCTGTGGTATAGTGTAGTGTCTGCCCAGCATTACTCTGTGGTGTACTATCTGCCCAGCATTACTCTGTGGTGTAGTACAGTGTCTGCCCAGCATTACTCTGTGGTGTAGTGCAGTGTCTGCCCAGCATTACTCTGTGGTGTACTATCTGCCCAGCAATACTCTGTGGTATAGTGTAGTGTCTGCCCAGCATTACTCTGTGGTGTACTATCTGCCCAGCATTACTCTGTGGTGTAGTACAGTGTCTGCCCAGCATTACTCTGTGGTGTAGTACAGTGTCTGCCCAGCATTACTCTGTGGTGTAGTGCAGTGTCTGCCCAGCATTACTCTGTGGTGTAGTGCAGTGTCTGCTAGCATTACTCTGTGGTGTAGTACAGTGTCTGCCCAGCATTACTCTGTGGTGTAGTGTAGTATCTGCTCAGCATTACTCTGTGGTGTAGTGCAGTGTCTGCCCAGCATTACTCTGTGGTGCAGTGTAGTGTCTGCCCAGCATTACTCTGTGGTGTAGTATCTGCCCAGCATTACTCTGTGGTGTAGTGCAGTGTCTGCCCAGTAATACTCTGTGGTGTAGTGCAGTGTCTGCCAGCATTACTCTGTGGTGTAGTGTCTGCCCAGCATTACTCTGTGGTGTACTGTAGTATCTGCCCAGCATTACTCTGTGGTGTAGTGTCTGCCCAGCATTACTCTGTAGTGTAGTATCTGCTCAGCATTACTCTGTAGTGTAGTGTCTGCCCAGCATTACTCTGTGGTGTAGTGTATTGTCTGCCCAGCATTACTCTGTGGTGTAGTGTTGCCCAGCATTACTCTGTGGTGTAGTGTAGTATCTGCTCAGCATTACTCTGTGGTGTAGTGCCTGCCCAGCATTACTCTGTGGTGTAGTGTAGTATCTGCCCAGCATTGCTCTGTGGTGTAGTACAGTGTCTGCCCAGCATTACTCTGTGGTGTAGTGCAGTGTCTGCCCAGCATTACTCTGTGATGTAGTGTAGTGTCTGCCCAGCATTACTCTGTGGTGTAGTGTAGTGTCTGCCCAGCATTACTCTTTAGTGTAGTGTCTACCCAGCATTACTCTGTGGTGTAGTGCAGTGTCTGCCCAGCATTACTCTGTGGTGTAGTGTCTGCCCAGCATTACTCTGTGGTGTAGTGTAGTGTCTGCCCAGCATTACTCTGTGGTGTAGTGTAGTGTCTGCCCAGCATTACTCTGTGGTGTAGTGTAGTGTCTGCCAGCATTACTCTGTGGTGTAGTGTCTGCCCAGCATTACTCTGTGGTGTAGTGTCTGCTCAGCATTACTCTGTGGTGTAGTATCTGCCCAGCATTACTCTGTAGTGTAGTGTCTGCCACAGCATTACTCTGTGGTGTAGTGTAGTGTCTGCCCAGCATTACTCTGTGGTGTAGTGTAGTGTCTGCCCAGCATTACTCTGTGGTGTAGTGTAGTGTCTGCTCAGCATTACTCTGTGGTGTAGTGTAGTGTCTGCCCAGCATTACTCTTTAGTGTAGTGTCTACCCAGCATTACTCTGTGGTGTAGTGCAGTGTCTGCCCAGCATTACTCTGTGGTGTAGTGTCTGCCCAGCATTACTCTGTGGTGTAGTGTAGTATCTGCTCAGCATTACTCTGTGGTGTAGTGCCTGCCCAGCATTACTCTGTGGTGTAGTGTAGTGTCTGCCCAGCATTACTCTTTAGTGTAGTGTCTACCCAGCATTACTCTGTGGTGTAGTGTAGTATCTGCCCAGCATTGCTCTGTGGTGTAGTACAGTGTCTGCCCAGCATTACTCTGTGGTGTAGTGCAGTGTCTGCCCAGCATTACTCTGTGGTGTAGTGTAGTGTCTGCCCAGCATTACTCTGTGGTGTAGTGTAGTGTCTGCCCAGCATTACTCTTTAGTGTAGTGTCTACCCAGCATTACTCTGTGGTGTAGTGCAGTGTCTGCCCAGCATTACTCTGTGGTGTAGTGTCTGCCCAGCATTACTCTGTGGTGTAGTGTAGTGTCTGCCCAGCATTACTCTGTGGTGTAGTGTAGTGTCTGCCCAGCATTACTCTGTGGTGTAGTGTAGTATCTGCTCAGCATTACTCTGTGGTGTAGTGTCTGCCCAGAATTACTCTGTGGTGTAGTGTCTGCCCAGCATTACTCTGTGGTGTAGTGTCTGCTCACCATTACTCTGTGGTGTAGTATCTGCCCAGCATTACTCTGTAGTGTAGTGTCTGCCACAGCATTACTCTGTGGTGTAGTGTCTGCTCAGCATTACTCTGTGGTGTAGTATCTGCCCAGCATTACTCTGTAGTGTAGTGTCTGCCCAGCATTACTCTGTGGTGTAGTGTCTGCCCAGCATTACTCTGTGGTGTAGTGTCTGCTCAGCATTACTCTGTGCTGTAGTGTAGTGTCTGCCCAGCATTACTCTGTGGTGACTAGTGTCTGCCCTGCATTACTCTGTGCTGTAGTGTAGTGTCTGCCCAGCATTACTCTGTAGTGTAGTATCTGCCCAGCATTACTCTGTGGTGTAGTGTAGTGTCTGCCCAGCATTACTCTGTGGTGTAGTGTAGTGTCTGCCCAGCATTGCTCTGTAGTGTAGTAACAGCTCAGCATTACTCTGTAGTGTAGTATCTGCTCAGCATTACTCTGTAGTGTAGTATCTGCCCAGAATTGCTCTGTAGTGTAG
Organism: Oncorhynchus kisutch; assembly: GCF_002021735.2. Classification (NCBI taxonomy): domain Eukaryota; kingdom Metazoa; phylum Chordata; class Actinopteri; order Salmoniformes; family Salmonidae; genus Oncorhynchus; species Oncorhynchus kisutch. The sequence goes on along the minus strand of NW_022265694.1, from coordinate 390,559 downwards.
TGTAGTATCTGCTCAGCATTACTCTGTAGTGTAGTATCTGCCCAGCATTACTCTGTAGTGTAGTGTCTGCCCAGCATTACTCTGTAGTGTAGTGTAGTGTCTGCTCAGCATTACTCTACTTACATGCCTCATCTCTTTGTAGCTGTGATGTTTGAAGTCCAGGTTGTCTGTGGTTGTGATCTCATTCCGTCTGTGGTAATAGTTCTGAGAGTCTGACAACAAACACATCCCATATCAAGTCATTGAACAAATCACTATATCGACAACAGTATATGTGTCAACTGAAGAGCTAGATAGGAATTATAAGTGAAATAATCTGTATGTAAACCATTGTGGAAAAATGACTTGTGTCATGCACAAAGTAGATGTCCTCACCGACTTGCCAAAACTATAGTTTGTTAACAAGACATTTGTGGAGTGGTTGATAAATTAGTTTTAATGACTCCAACCTGAGTGTATGTAAACTAGTGTTAATGACTCCAACCTAAGTGTATGTAAACTAGTTTTAATGACTCCAACCTGAGTGTATGTAAACTAGTTTTAATGACTCCAACCTGAGTGTATGTAAACTAGTTTTAATGACTCCAACCTGAGTGGATGTAAACTAGTTTTAATGACTCCAACCTGAGTGGATGTAAACTAGTTTTAATGACTCCAACCTGAGTGGATGTAAACTAGTTTTAATGACTCCAACCTGAGTGTATGTAAACTAGTTTTAATGACTCCAACCTGAGTGGATGTAAACTAGTTTTAATGACTCCAACCTGAGTGGATGTAAACTAGTTTTAATGACTCCAACCTGAGTGGATGTAAACTAGTTTTAATGACTCCAACCTGAGTGGATGTAAACTAGTTTTAATGGCTCCAACCTGAGTGTATGTAAACTAGTTTTAATGACTCCAACCTGAGTGGATGTAAACTAGTTTTAATGACTCCAACCTGAGTGGATGTAAACTAGTTTTAATGACTCCAACCTGAGTGTATGTAAACTAGTTTTAATGACTCCAACCTGAGTGGATGTAAACTAGTTTTAATGACTCCAACCTGAGTGGATGTAAACTAGTTTTAATGACTCCAACCTGAGTGGATGTAAACTAGTTTTAATGACTCCAACCTGAGTGTATGTAAACTAGTTTTAATGATTCCAACCTGAGTGGATGTAAACTAGTTTTAATGACTCCAACCTGAGTGGATGTAAACTAGTTTTAATGACTCCAACCTGAGTGTATGTAAACTAGTTTTAATGACTCCAACCTGAGTGGATGTAAACTAGTTTTAATGACTCCAACCTGAGTGGATGTAAACTAGTTTTAATGACTCCAACCTGAGTGTATGTAAACTAGTTTTAATGACTCCAACCTAAGTGGATGTAAACTAGTTTTAATGACTCCAACCTGAGTGTATGTAAACTAGTTTTAATGACTCCAACCTGAGTGGATGTAAACTAGTTTTAATGACTCCAACCTGAGTGTATGTAAACCTCCGACTTCAACTGCTTCTGCTGTTGTAATAATGTTGTTTTTTGATTATGTCTCAAACAATTAATCTCAGAGTTTTTCTAGGTCCGGTATTAGTCTGTGGTCCTCTGCTGGTTCATTGTGTCCTTTGTGATAATTGCTATGTCCCTACATTTGAAACTTTTTTAACATTCATATCTATTTTTTAAACCGTTATCTTTAGCTTGAATGAATTACGCGTAACGTGGAGGGAAAGGGTCATTGTGTGGGTTTATATGATCGTTTCCAATTAAGCTTAATAGGTTTTAACCACTTAAAGGGTTTCTGAGTATTAGGGCTCCACATTATTCTATCCATGTGTAACAGTATAACTTTAGTCCGTCCCCTCGCCCCCGCCCCGGGCTCGAACCAGGGACCCTCTGCACACATCGACAACAGTCACCCTCGAAGCATCATTACCCATCGCTCCACAAAAGCCGCGGCCCCTTGCAGAGCAAAGGGGGCACAACGACTTCAAGGTCTCAGAGCGAGTGACGTCACCGATTGAAACGCTATTTAGCGCCGCACCACCGCTAACTAAGCTAGCCGTTTCACGTCCGTTATACCAGCACCACCGCTAACTAAGCTAGCCGTTTCACATCGGTTACACCAGCACCACCGCTAACTAAGCTAGCCGTTTCACATCCGTTACACCAGCACCACCGCTAACTAAGCTAGCCGTTTCACATCTGTTACACCAGCACCACCGCTAACTAAGCTAGCCGTTTCACATCGGTTACACCAGCACCACCGCTAACTAAGCTAGCCGTTTCACATCGGTTACACCAGCACCACCGCTAACTAAGCTAGCCGTTTCACATCGGTTACACCAGCACCACCGCTAACTAAGCTAGCCGTTTCACATCGGTTACACCAGCACCACCGCTAACTAAGCTAGCCGTTTCACATCCGTTACACATGGTAACATATCCGGTCTTATTGTATATCTTCCCCCTGTATTGTTCATGGTCTTATCGACTTGTGGTAATACAACGTCTTGTAGGCCTATATCCTACCCATACACCACCCCCTGCCTCATACACTGAGGCCACTGGCCAGTTTATTAGGTACACCACCCCCTGTCTTCTACTGCCATTCACCTTAATACACTGAGGGTAACTGGACAGTGTATTAGGTACACCACCCCCTTGTCTACTACTGCCATTCACCTTAATACACTGAGGGTAACTGGACAGTTTATTAGGTACACACCCCCCTTGTCTACTACTGCCATTCACCTTAATACACTGAGAGTAACTGGACAGTTTATTAGGTACACCACCCCCTTGTCTACTACTGCCATTCACCTTAATACACTGAGGGTAACTGGACAGTTTATTAGGTACACACCCCCCTTGTCTACTACTGCCATTCACCTTAATACACTGAGAGTAACTGGACAGTTTATTAGGTACACACCCCCCTTGTCTACTACTGCCATTCACCTTAATACACTGAGGGTAACTGGACAGTTTATTAGGTACACCCCCCCCTTGTCTACTACTGCCATTCACCTTAATACACTGAGAGTAACTGGACAGTTTATTAGGTACACACCCCCCTTGTCTACTACTGCCATTCACCTTAATACACTGAGAGTAACTGGACAGTTCATTAGGTACACCACCCCCTGTCTACTACTGCCATTCACCTTAATACACTGAGGGCCACTGGCCAGTTTATTAGGTGCACCAACACTATTCACCAAAATGGTTCTCTGAGAGTGAGTCATGTGGCCACGGCCTGCTATATAAATCAGGTAGACAGTCATTGCATTCAGTTAGTGTTTGATTTAACGTTAGGATGGGCAAACTTTGAGCGACTTTGAGCGTAATATGATCGTCGGTGCTAGGCGCCTGCTCCGTTATCTCAGAAACATCCGGCATCCTGGGATTTAAAATGCACGACAGAGTCTAGGATTTACAGAGAACGATGCTACAAACAAACAAACATGCAGTCAGTGGCAGTCCTGTAGGGGAAAACGACTTGGTGATGAGAGTTCAGAAGGATAACTGCAAGCTAACAGGCGGGCCACAAACAGGAACCTACCGGCACAGAATCACACAGTACACACAGCAGTTACCTAGTAGAATCACACAGTACACACAGCAGTTACCTAGTAGAATCACACAGTACACACAGCAGTTACCTAGTAGAATCACACAGTACACACACAGCAGTTACCTAGTAGAATCACACAGTACAAACACAGCAGTTACCTAGTAGAATCACACAGTACAAACACAGCAGTTACCTAGCAGAATCACACAGCAGTTACCTAGTAGAATCACACAGCACACACAGCAGTTACCTAGTAGAATCACACAGCACACACAGCAGTTACCTAGTAGAATCACACAGCAGTTACCTAGTAGAATCACACAGTACACACAGCAGTTATTGGTTAGAATCACACAGTACACACAGCAGTTACCTAGTAGAATCACACAGTACACACAGCAGTTACCCAGTAGAATCACACAGTACACACAGCAGTTACCTAGTAGAATCACACAGTACACACAGCAGTTACCTAGCAGAATCACACAGTACACACACAGCAGTTACCTAGTAGAATCACACAGTACACACAGCAGTTACCTAGTAGAATCACACAGTACACACATAGCAGGTACCTGGCATGGGACATCCCAGGATCTCCACTCTCATACAGATGCTGCCACGGTTGAACCAGGAACGAGGGTTGACCCTGATGTAACGAGCCACGGCAGCCACAGGAAACATGTTCAACACAGGGATCTCTTTCTCCTTGTTACCAATGAAGATCTACTGAGACAAGCAGATGTTGAGCAACACAGTGAATAAGAGACTAGGGATCGGGAGTTGACATGGTACAGTACAATCTATGGACCATGGTAATACATCTATGGACCATGGTAATACAGTACCATCTATGGACCATGGTAATACATCTATGGATCATGGTAATACAGTACCATCTATGGACCATGGTAATACAGTACATCTATGGACCATGGTAATACATCTATGGACCATGGTAATACATCTATGGACCATGGTAATACATCTATGGACCATGGTAATACAGTACCATCTATGGACCATGGTAATACATCTATGGACCATGGTAATACATCTATGGATCATGGTAATACAGTACCATCTATGGACCATGGTAATACATCTATGGACCATGGTAATACATCTATGGACCATGGTAATACATCTATGGACCATGGTAATACAGTACCATCTATGGACCATGGTAATACATCTATGGACCATGGTAATACATCTATGGACCATGGTAATACAGTACATCTATGGACCATGGTAATACATCTATGGACCATGGTAATACATCTATGGACCATGGTAATACATCTATGGACCATGGTAATACAGTACCATCTATGGACCATGGTAATACATCTATGGACCATGGTAATACATCTATGGATCATGGTAATACAGTACCATCTATGGACCATGGTAATACATCTATGGACCATGGTAATACATCTATGGACCATGGTAATACATCTATGGACCATGGTAATACAGTACCATCTATGGACCATGGTAATACATCTATGGACCATGGTAATACATCTATGGACCATGGTAATACAGTACATCTATGGACCATGGTAATACATCTATGGACCATGGTAATACATCTATGGACCATGGTAATACATCTATGGACCATGGTAATACAGTACCATCTATGGACCATGGTAATACAATACATCTATGGACCATGGTAATACATCTATGGACCATGGTAATACATCTATGGACCATGGTAATACAGTACATCTATGGACCATGGTAATACATCTATGGACCATGGTAATACATCTATGGACCATGGTAATACATCTATGGACCATGGTAATCCATCTATGGACCATGGTAATACATCTATGGACCATGGTAATACATCTATGGATCATGGTAATACAGTACATCTATGGATCATGGTAATTCTTACTTAGATGACGCTAATGACATTGGAATCTGATCAATATGATCCAAGAAACAAACTCTTCCAGAATGTTCCGACAAAGTGAGAACTGCTGTAACAACTATGCCTCATTGATCTCCACCCCAATCATATCTATTGATCTCCATCCCAATCATATCTATTGATCTCCATCCCAACCATATCTATTGATCTCCACCCCGATCATATCTATTGATCTCCACCCCAATCATATCTATTGATCTTCACCCCAATCATATCTATTGATCTCCACCCCAATCATATCTATTGATCTCCATCCCAATCATATCTATTGATCTCCATCCCAATCATATCTATTGATCTCCATCCCAACCATATCTATTGATCTCCACCCCAATCATATCTATTGATCTCCACCCCAATCATATCTATTGATCTCCTCCCCAATCATATCTATTGATCTCCTCCCCAGTCATATCTATTGATCTCCATCCCAATCATATCTATTGATCTCCACCCCAATCATATCCATTGATCTCCACCCCAATCATATCCATTGATCTCCACCCCAATCATATCTATTGATCTCAATCTCAATCATATCTATTGATCTCAACCCCAATCATATCTATTGATCTCCACCCCAATCATATCTATTGATCTTCACCCCAATCATATCTATTGATCACCACCCCAATCATATCTATTGATCTCCATCCCAATCATATCTATTGATCTCCATCCCAATCATATCTATTGATCACCACCCCAATCATATCTATTGATCTCCATCCTAATCATATCTATTGATCTCCACCCCAATCATATCTATTGATCTCCACCCCAATCATATCTATTGATCTCCTCCCCAATCATATATATCGATCTGCACCCCAATCATAGCTATTGATCTCCACTCCATTCATATCTATTGATCATGATCTCAGCTAGCTACTCACCAGGTCTTGTGATCCATTCTTCAGAGTGACCCAGGTGTGACTGTCGTTGCTCACAAGGACCTTGTATGATGTCACCCAGTCGCTCCTAAAACGTGGGAGGAGAGAGAAAGTCCAGAAAGAAGAAGGAACTAGTTTAAAGTGTTCAAATCCGAGCTGTTCCTGGACTGACGGTGTCCATATTAGGAAGCAAACGCCCATGGAAGCTGTGTCAGAGTCACTAGGAGTTGGTGTCTTTTTCCTAATACGGACACCATACATTTCTTAAAGTGAATTTAACTACAGGTGACAACTTTACAGTACAGATGTAGGATCATACTTTGATCAATCTTTTGTTGCTGAGAATTTTGTAGCAACGCAGGAAATGCAGATGAGATTTGTGATTTACATCAATTCTCTGAAAACCCCAAATAACACACGGTTAATATTGCACTTTTCATGGAGCCTAGTTTTGTCCAGCTAACCACCGATCAAGCAACATTATGGACTAAACGGTCAAATGCTGTTACTGCATTTTTAAAATTTTTTGCGATGACAATATAGGTCAAATTATGATCCTATACCTGTAGCTAATCCACTAGGTAACAGCAAATATAATACGATCCATACCAGTAGATTTCAAATGTATTACGCCAATATATATGTAAATATCTTCAGAGATCTTGTCCATAAGAACATGTATACCGTTCTGAACCAGAACCATCCCAGCTTGTTCTACTTACAGTAACTGTCTCCTTCTGGGACCAATGCTGGAATATGGGCAGACACCTGGTTCTGGTTAGTGGAGACACCATGTAGCTAATGGTATGAAAACTAAAAAAGAGAATTCTACTATGCACGGCCAAGACACACACACACACACACACACACACACACACACACACACACACACACACACACACACACACACACACACACACACACACACACACACACACACACACATTTTTCCATCAGAAACGATTGCTTGTGAGTGCCTTTAATATTGTAGAATATTCTCCGATATTTAATTCATGGGTTTTAAATGTGTATGATTTGTTAGTTTTTTGCAAACGCTATACAGATGTTGTATCTTAATTTGAGCCAGTTTGCTATAGCAGGAAAATAATCCTGCAACAGGAAATGTGAATTATTATGTGGATTATAATTAATGGACATTTTTATCGTCACGTTTGTCGTAAGAACTGGACCAAGGCGACTAAGACATTTATAGGGGTTGATACGTTTTTCATTAGGGCAAAGTCTGACATTTCAAACTTTAGAAGCCTTTTAAAAACTCAAATACACTACATGTTTGCATTCTCAGCAACAAACAAGTGATCAAATTAAGATCCTCCATCTGTCTATCCATTGTTTAGCTGGAATGGAATGTTTGTATCCTGTATATTTGACTGATATGTGGTTGTCTCACCTAGCTATCTTACTCTGGATAAGAGCATTTGCTAACTTAAGCAAATTAAAATTAAATTAAATTAAAATTAAATGTGTCACGATCGTCGATAGGAACGGACCAAAGCGTGAGTTGAGTTCCACATACTTATAGAGTGAAAATAAATAAACATAACACGAACGTGAAAGCCGTAGTGCTCAAAACACTAACACAAACGATATCCCACGATGCAGGTGGGAACAAAGGACAACTTAAGTATGATCCCCAATTAGAGACAACGATAATCAGCTGCCTCTAATTGGGAACCATACACACACACCAACATAGAAATATAACGACTAGAACACCCCCGAGTCACGCCCTGACCTAAAACACCATAGAGAACCCCGAAGGGCTCTCTATGGTCAGGGCGTGACAGTACCCCTCCCCCCCAAAGGTGTGGACTCCGGCCGCAAAACCTGAAACCAGATGGGAAGGGTTGGGGGGGGGGGTGACTAGCGTCGGTGCCGGTTCCGGTGTGGGTCTTAGCACCCGCCCAGACCACGGATCCGGCCATGGAGCAGGACTAGACGCCGTGCCTAGACTGGGCATCGGCGCAGAGGAAGGCTCTCGCCATGGAGCTGGGTTGGACACCGTGCCTAGACTGGGCATCGGCGCAGAGGAAGGCTCTCGCCATGGAGCTGGGTTGGACACCGTGCCTAGACTGGGCATCGGCGCAGAGGAAGGCTCTCGCCATGGAGCTGGGTTGGACACCGTGCCTAGACTGGGCATCGGCGCAGAGGAAGGCTCTCGCCATGGAGCTGGGTTGGACACCGTGCCTAGACTGGGCATCGGCGCAGAGGAAGGCTCTCGCCATGGAGCTGGGTTGGACACCGTGCCTAGACTGGGCATCGGCGCAGAGGAAGGCTCTCGCCATGGAGCTGGGTTGGACACCGTGCCTAGACTGGGCATCGGCGCAGAGGAAGGCTCTCGCCATGGAGCTGGGTTGGACACCGTGCCTAGACTGGGCATCGGCGCAGAGGAAGGCTCTCGCCATGGAGCTGGGTTGGACACCGTGCCTAGACTGGGCATCGGCGCAGAGGAAGGCTCTCGCCATGGAGCTGGGTTGGACACCGTGCCTAGACTGGGCATCGGCGCAGAGGAAGGCTCTCGCCATGGAGCTGGGTTGGACACCGTGCCTAGACTGGGCATCGGCGCAGAGGAAGGCTCTCGCCATGGAGCTGGGTTGGACACCGTGCCTAGACTGGGCATCGGCGCAGAGGAAGGCTCTCGCCATGGAGCTGGGTTGGACACCGTGCCTAAACTGGGCATCGGCGCAGAGGAAGGCTCTCGCCATGGAGCTGGGTTGGACACCGTGCCTAGACTGGGCATCGGCGCAGAGGAAGGCTCTCGCCATGGAGCTGGGTTGGACACCGTGCCTAGACTGGGCATCGGCGCAGAGGAAGGCTCTCGCCATGGAGCTGGGTTGGACACCGTGCCTAAACTGGGCATCGGCGCAGAGGAAGGCTCTGGTCATGGAGCTGGACTGGGCACCTGCGCAGGTTGCACTGGACTGATGACACGCTCCTCAGGGCGAGTGCGGGGAGACAGCACAGGGCATACCGGGCTGTGGAGGCGCACCGGTAGGCCTGGTGCGTGGAGCCGGCACAGGTTTCACTGGAATGATGACACGCTCTTCAGGGCGAATGCAGAATACATCTAACCAACATATCTCTCTGTTCTCTCTCCTCCACACACACACCGACACACACCGACACACACACACACACACACACACCGACACACACACACACACACACTCACACACACACACACACACACACACACACACACACACACACACACACACAAGCGGTACGGTAGACGTCTCCTGGATAAAGATATCGACCCTGAGCCCGGGGTGAACGTATGGGGTGATGAGTCTGGTGCTGTAGGAATCCCCCAGTCCTGCTAATTAAACCTCTCTTTACAGTCAGACCTTTTCTAAATCTGGCAACAGTAACAGATAGCAGTTACAATAGAGCTAGGTCAGAAATATCATCTGTCTTCTGGGGCTGCAGGGTAGCCTAGTGGTTAGAGTGTAGAGGCGGCAGGGTAGCCTAGTGGTTAGAGTGTAGAGGCTGCAGGTAGCCTAGTGGTTAGAGTGTAGAGGCGGCAGGGTAGCCTAGTGGTTAGAGTGTAGAGGCGGCAGGGTAGTCTAGTGGTTAGAGTGTAGAGGCGGCAGGGTAGTCTAGTGGTTAGAGTGTAGAGGTGGCAGGTAGCCTAGTGGTTAGAGTGTAGAGGAGGCAGGGTAGCCTAGTGGTTAGAGTGTAGAGGCAGGTAGCCTAGTGGTTAGAGTGTAGAGGTGGCAGGGTAGCCTAGTGGTTAGAGTGTAGAGGCGGCAGGGTAGCCTAGTGGTTAGAGTGTAGAGGTGGCAGGGTAGCCTAGTGGTTAGAGTGTAGAGGTGGCAGGGTAGCCTAGTGGTTAGAGTGTAGAGGCGGCAGGTAGCCTAGTGGTTAGAGTGTAGAGGTGGCAGGGTAGCCTAGTGGTTAGAGCGTAGAGGCTGCAGGTAGCCTAGTGGTTAGAGCGTAAAGGTGGCAGGGTAGCCTAGTGGTTAGAGCGTAGAGGCGGCAGGGTAGCCTAGTGGTTAGAGTGTAGAGGTGGCAGGGTAGCCTAGTGGTTAGAGTGTAGAGGCGGCAGGGTAGCCTGGTGGTTAGAGTGTAGAGGAGGCAGGGTAGCCTAGTGGTTAGAGTGTAGAGGCGGCAGGGTAGCCTAGTGGTTAGAGTGTAGAGGCGGCAGGGTAGCCTAGTGGTTAGAGTGTAGAGGTGGCAGGTAGCCTAGTGGTTAGAGTGTAGAGGCTGCAGGTAGCCTAGTGGTTAGAGTGTAGAGGCGGCAGGGTAGCCTAGTGGTTAGAGTGTAGAGGTGGCAGGGTAGCCTAGTGGTTAGAGTGTAGAGGCTGCAGGTAGCCTAGTGGTTAGAGTGTAGAGGCGGCAGGGTAGCCTAGTGGTTAGAGTGTAGAGGCGGCAGGGTAGTCTAGTGGTTAGAGTGTAGAGGCGGCAGGGTAGTCTAGTGGTTAGAGTGTAGAGGTGGCAGGTAGCCTAGTGGTTAGAGTGTAGAGGAGGCAGGGTAGCCTAGTGGTTAGAGTGTAGAGGCAGGTAGCCTAGTGGTTAGAGTGTAGAGGCGGCAGGGTAGCCTAGTGGTTAGAGTGTAGAGGCGGCAGGGTAGCCTAGTGGTTAGAGTGTAGAGGTGGCAGGGTAGCCTAGTGGTTAGAGTGTAGAGGCGGCAGGGTAGCCTAGTGGTTAGAGTGTAGAGGCGGCAGGGTAGCCTAGTGGTTAGAGTGTAGAGGCGGCAGGGTAGCCTAGTGGTTAGAGTGTAGAGGCGGCAGGGTAGCCTAGTGGTTAGAGTGTAGAGGCGGCAGGGTAGCCTAGTGGTTAGAGTGTAGAGGCGGCAGGGTAGCCTAGTGGTTAGAGTGTAGAGGCGGCAGGGTAGCCTAGTGGTTAGAGTGGAGAGGCGGCAGGGTAGCCTAGTGGTTAGAGTGTAGAGGCGGCAGGGTAGCCTAGTGGTTAGAGTGGAGAGGCGGCAGGGTAGCCTAGTGGTTAGAGTGTAGAGGCGGCAGGGTAGCCTAGTGGTTAGAGTGTAGAGGCGGCAGGGTAGCCTAGTGGTTAGAGTGTAGAGGCGGCAGGGTAGCCTAGTGGTTAGAGTGTAGAGGCGGCAGGGTAGCCTAGTGGTTAGAGTGTAGAGGCGGCAGGGTAGCCTAGTGGTTAGAGTGGAGAGGCGGCAGGGTAGCCTAGTGGTTAGAGTGTAGAGGCGGCAGGGTAGCCTAGTGGTTAGAGTGGAGAGGCGGCAGGGTAGCGTAGTGGTTAGAGTGTAGAGGCGGCAGGGTAGCCTAGTGGTTAGAGTGGAGAGGCGGCAGGGTAGCCTAGTGGTTAGAGCGTAGAGGTGGCAGGGTAGCAGGTGTGTTTCTTATGTGTTCTGTAACTCCAGATCAGCAGCTGGAGACGACTTGGGAAGGAAATGACAAAGGGGGGCTTTCTCAGCTCATCCCCCCCCCTGCCTCCAATGCTGAAATTAACAAGCAGTTTTCTGAGAGAGACATTAATTAAGAGCCTACTTTTCCCAGTTAACCAGAACAAAGGGCAGAAGGTGTCAAATACGACCACAGGCTGCTGGGGAGAGTAGGGAGATTCTAACGGACGATGTGATCATCAGCAGAGAGAGAGTTAAATGGTTCTTCTTCACTAAACCAAAACAAGGGGAATTTTAATTTGCTTAAAAAAAAAAGACAGTCTGTTAAGTAGGTTTACTTAGATGTGCTTTCCTCGTTGGTCTATTTCAGTGGAAGAGTACTTGCTATTTCAGTATATTATATTACGGTTAGCATTGTGCTAAGTGGCTAAACGTGATCATATTGTTCATCAGCTTTATACAGGACCCCTGTAGGCCTGATGCTGCCTGAGAACAATGGTCTCCTTCATTAACCAATGAGGTCATTGGCTCACCGTGCTGGTTTCTGTTTAGTTCGCTTTTACATTTCTTTACTTTCTATTTGCTTTGGAGAAACTTGTGTTGTCTTGTCAGGACATTGTGGTGTCTTGTCAGGACATTGTGGTGTCTTGTCAGGACATTGTGGTGTCTTGTCAGGACATTGTGTTGTCTTGTCAGGACATTGTGGTGTCTTGTCAGGACATTGTGGTGTCTTGTCAGGACATTGTGGTGTCTTGTCAGGGCATTGTGGTGTCTTGTCAGGACATTCTGGTGTCTTGTCAGGAGATTGAGGTGTCTTGTCAGGACATTGTGGTGTCTTGTCAGGACATTCTGGTGTCTTGTCAGGAGATTGAGGTGTCTTGTCAGGACATTGTGGTGTCTTGTCAGGACATTGTGGTGTCTTGTCAGGACATTGTGGTGTCTTGTCAGGACATTCTGGTGTCTTGTCAGAACATTGTGGTAACTTGTCAGGACATTGTGGTGTCTTGTCAGGACATTGTGGTGACATGTCAGGACATTGTGGTGTCTTATCAGGACATTGTGGTGTCTTGTCAGGACATTGTGGTGACTTGTCAGGACATTGTGGTGTCTTGTCAGGACATTGTGGTGTCTTGTCAGGACATTGAGGTGTCTTGTCAGGACATTGTGGTGTCTTGTCAGGACATTGTGGTGTCTTGTCAGGACATTGTGGTGACTTGTCAGGACATTGTGTTGTCTTGTCAGGACATTGAGGTGTCTTGTCAGGACATTGAGGTGTCTTGTCAGGACATTGTGGTGACTTGTCAGGACATTGTGGTGACTTGTCAGGACATTGTGGTGACTTGTCAGGACATTGTGGTGACTTGTCAGGACATTGTGGTGACTTGTCAGGACATTGTGGTGACTTGTCAGGACATTGTGGTGTCTTGTCAGGACATTGTGGTGTCTTGTCAGGACATTGTGGTGACTTGTCAGGACATTGTGTTGTCTTGTCAGGACATTGAGGTGTCTTGTCAGGACATTGAGGTGTCTTGTCAGGACATTGTGGTGACTTGTCAGGACATTGTGGTGACTTGTCAGGACATTGTGGTGACTTGTCAGGACATTGTGGTGACTTGTCAGGACATTGTGGTGACTTGTCAGGACATTGTGGTGACTTGTCAGGACATTGTGGTGACTTGTCAGGACATTGTGGTGTCTTGTCAGGACATTGTGGTGTCTTGTCAGGACATTGTGGTGACTTGTCAGGACATTGTGGTGACTTGTCAGGACATTGTGGTGACTTGTCAGGACATTGTGGTGTCTTGTCAGGACATTGTGGTGACTTGTCAGGACATTGTGGTGACTTGCCAGGACATTGTGGTGACTTGTCAGGACATTGTGGTGACTTGTCAGGACATTGTGGTGACTTGTCAGGACATTGTGGTGACTTGTCAGGACATTGTGGTGACTTGTCAGGACATTGTGGTGACTTGTCAGGACATTGTGGTGTCTTGTCAGGACATTGTGGTGTCTTGTCAGGACATTGTGGTGACTTGTCAGGACATTGTGGTGACTTGTCAGGACATTGTGGTGACTTGTCAGGACATTGTGGTGTCTTGTCAGGACATTGTGGTGACTTGTCAGGACATTGTGGTGACTTGCCAGGACATTGTGGTGACTTGTCAGGACATTGTGGTGACTTGTCAGGACATTGTGGTGACTTGTCAGGACATTGTGGTGACTTGTCAGGACATTGTGGTGACTTGTCAGGACATTGTGGTGACTTGTTGTATGTTATTTTATTTGATGAATTAAAAATATATTTTTTAAGTCTGAACTTTTTCATTTCTTAAATATGTTAAAATGCTATCTTAGGTTAAGTGTTAAGGTTAGATTAAGGGTTAAGTTAGGGGTTAGGTTTAGGTTTGTGGTTAGGTCCAAGGTTAAGGGGTTAGGGTTTGGGAAATAGGATTTTGAATGGGAATACATTTTTACTCCCCATGTGTGTGTGTGTGTGTGTGTGTGTGTGTGTGTGTGTGTCAATCCACCACAGCTGATTAAGGGCTGGGCTGCTGCTGAGGGAAGCAGGGCCCCAGGGAAGCCCTGGGTTACACGTCAGTGAACGTGCTCTCACTCTGCAACAATGATTACCCATCGGTTCAAACCCTTTTCCCACCACAGTCATGACAACCTTCCATTCAGATCAGTCGGTGAGCATGATGGAGGAGGGGTGTAGTTTAGATGCTAACTGTGCTGGAGGTGCATCATCAGTTGAAGACAATGATTCCATGTAAAAAGTCTCTTGAGAAGGCTTGCCAACAGACACCACCACGCTATCTAGATACATTGGCCAAAGATACCTGGAGGGATGATGAGGCAGTGGGGTAAAGGGGGGGGGGGGGGGGGGGGTAATGGGGGTGAGTCAGAGTGGGTCAGAGTGGGTCTCTCTCTCTCTGTCTCTCTCTCTCTCTCTGTCTCTCTCTCTGTCTGTCTGTCTCTCTCTCTCTCTCTCTCTCTCTCTCTCTGTCTCTCTGTCTCTCTCTCTCTCTCTCTCTCTCTCTCTCTCTCTCTCTCTGTCTCTCTCTCTCTCTCTCTCTTGTCTCTCTCTCTCTCTCTGTCTCTCTCTCTCTCTCTCTGTCTCTCTCTCTCTGTCTCTCTCTCTCTCTCTCTCTCTCTCTCTCTCTGTCTCTCTCTCTCTCTCTCTCTCTCTCTCTCTCTGTCTCTCTCTCTCTCTCTGTCTCTCTCTCTCTCTCTCTCTCTCGTCTCTCTCTCTTCTCTCTCTCTCTCTCCTCTCTGTCTCTAAATGATTGAAAAACGTTTTTTCCCCTCATCAATCTGCACACAATACCACATAATGACAAAGCAAAGTTATAAAAAAATGGAAAGCTGAAATATGACAATTACAGTTAGTTATCAGACCCCCGTTGCTTTGAAGTATCTTTGGCAGTGATTAGAGCCTCGAGTCTTCTTGGGTATGACGCTACAGATCCTGGATGACTGGCGGCTCTGGCGGCTCCATGCTGACTGGCGGCTCTGGCGGCTCCATGCTGACTGGTGGCTCTGGCGGCTCCATGCTGACTGGCGGCTCTGGCGGCTCATGACAGATGGGAGACTCTAGCAGCTCTGGACAGACGGGAGACTCTAGCAGCTCTGGACAGACGGGAGACTTTAGCAGCTCTGGACAGACGGGAGACTCTAGCAGCTCTGGACAGACGGGATACTCTAGCAGCTCTGGACAGACGGACAGCTCAGGCGGCGCTGGGCAGACTGGAGACTCCGGCAGCGCTGGAGAGGGGGAAGGCTCTGGCAGCGCTGGACAGAGGAGCTCTGGCGCCTCTAGACTGAGGGGCTCTGGCGCCTCTGGACTGAGGGGCGGAAGCTCTGGCAGCGCCGGACAGGCGGGAGCACCTGTATTGATGGGACGGAGAGACAGTCTGGTGCGGGGTGCCGGCACTGGTGGTACCGGGCTGGGGACACGCACCTCCGGGCGAATGCCTTGCATACTACGCCAAATCAACTGCTCTCTCTCTTCACTCTCCTCCAATTCTATCACCAACTCCTCGAGTGTCTCCTCATCTCCCATCCGTTCACTCTCCTCCAATCTGTCCAATAACTCCTCAACCCTCTCAGACTCAGCCCTCAGCTTCGCCGGCAGTTCCAAGTGCCACCCCCCAATAAATTTCCTTGCCAGTCGCGTTCCCTCGTATCGATGGCTTCTCTCTCCGGCTGCCTCTGCTCTCCTCAGTGCCTCCAACTGTTCCCATGGTAGGCGATCCCCACCAGCCTGGATCTCCTCCCATGTGTAGCAACCCTTGCCATCCAACACATCTTCCCATGTCCAGGAATCCTGACATTTCTGCTGCTGCTGCTTCTGTTGCTTGTCCTGCTGCTTCTGTTGCTGCTTCTGTTGCTTCTCCTGCTGCCGCTTCCTCTGCTGCTTCTGTTGCTCCTGCTGCTGCTGCTGCTTCTCCTGCTGCACCTTGGGGCGGCGAAACTCCCCTGGCTTTGCTTCAAGTTCCTTGGTGTCCACATCACCAACAAACTATCATGTTCCAAACACAGCAAGACAGTTGTGAAGAGGGCAAAACCTATTCCCCCTCAGGAGACTGAAAAGATTTGGCATGGGTCCTGAGATCCTCAAAAGGTACTACAGCTGCACCATCGAGAGCATCCTGGTTGCATCACTGGTATGCCTGGTATGGCAACTGCCCAGCCTCTGCCCGACCGTAAGGCGCTACAGAGGGTAGTGCAAACAGCTCAGTACATCACTGGGGCCAATCTTCCTGCCATCCAGGATCTGTACACCAGGCGGTGTCAGAGGAAGGCCCTAAAAATTGTCAAAGACTACATCCACCCTAGTCATAGACTGTTCTCTCTGCTACCGCACGGCAAGAGGTACCGGAGCACCAAGCCTAGGTCCAAGAGGCTTCTAAACAGCTTCTACAGCTTCTACCCCCAAGCCATAAGACTCCTGAACATCTAATCAAAAGGCTACCCCAGACTATTTGCATTGCAACCCCCTTCCCCCTCTTTTACAACACTGCTACTCTCTGTTATCATCTATGCATTGTCACTTTAATAACTCTACCTACATGTACATACTACCTCAATTACCTCGACTAACCAGTACCCCCTGGTATATAGTCTCACTATTGTTATTTTACTGCTGCTCTTTAATTACTTGTTCCTTTTAATTCTTATTCTTATTTGTATTTTTAAACTATGGGCTTGTAAGTAAGCATTCGGCGCATGTGACTAATAGAATTTGATTTGATTTAAAGGGGAGGGGTGATGGGGTTTAGTCAGGGTTGGGACTGGAGGACAGATTCCCTTCATAGGCTGGTGAAGCTGAGACTTATGGGATGCCAAGAAGACATGATGAGACCTGCTATTTAGACACGTCAGTCTCAGACTCCAAAAAAAGCTTCCAGAGAAAAGGTTTCTCAGAGGAGGATTAAAATATGACTCAAAGACAATCTGATTGGCAGATTTTTGGGGGGGGGTTAGTATATTTTCTGTCACGTGTGAAATGTAAATATGTTTGCCCCATATCCCCTCAGAGACACCAACTCCCTCAGAGACACCAACTCCCTCAGAGAGTGGGGTCACGACTAGGGTCAGACATTATCAACAGACTGGGGTCATGACTAGGGTCAGACATTATCAACAGACTGGGGTCACGACTAGGGTCAGACATTATCAACAGACTGGGGTCACGACTAGGGTCAGACATTATCAACAAACTGGGGTCACGATCAGGGTCAGACATTATCAACAAACTGGGGTCACGACTAGGGTCAGACATTATTAACAGACTGGGGTCATGACTAGGGTCAGACATTATCAACAGACTGGGGTCACGACTAGGGTCAGACATTATCAACAGACTGGGGTCATGACTAGGGTCAGACAATATCAACAGACTGGGGTCATGGTCAGACATTATCAACAGACTGGGGTCACGACTAGGGTCAG
Organism: Oncorhynchus kisutch; assembly: GCF_002021735.2. Classification (NCBI taxonomy): domain Eukaryota; kingdom Metazoa; phylum Chordata; class Actinopteri; order Salmoniformes; family Salmonidae; genus Oncorhynchus; species Oncorhynchus kisutch. The sequence continues at coordinate 372,865 of NW_022265694.1, read as the reverse complement.
ACATTATCAACAGACTGGGGTCACGACTAGGGTCAGACATTATCAACAGACTGGGGTCACGACTAGGGTCAGACATTATCAACAAACTGGGGTCACGATCAGGGTCAGACATTATCAACAAACTGGGGTCACGACTAGGGTCAGACATTATCAACAGACTGGGGTCATGACTATGGTCAGACATTATCAACAGACTGGGGTCACGACTAGGGTCAGACATTATCAACAGACTGGGGTCACGACTAAGGTCAGACATTATCAACAGACTGGGGTCATGGTCAGACATTATTAACAGACTGGGGTCACGACTAGGGTCAGACATTATCAACAGACTGGGGTCACGACAGACTGGGGTCACGGTCAGACATTACCAACAGACTGGGGTCAGGGTCAGACATTATCAACAGACTGGGGTCACGACTAGGGTCAGACATTATCAACAGACTGGGGTCACGACTAGGGTCAGACATTATCAACAGACTGGGGTAATGACTAGGGTCAGACATTATCAACAGACTGGGGTCACGACTAGGGTCAGGACATTATCAACAGACTGGGGTCAGGGTCAGACATTATCAACAGACTGGGGTCACGGTCAGACATTATCAACAGACTAGGGTCGCAATCAGGGTCAGACATTATCAACAGACTGGGGTCAGGGTCAGACATTATCAACAGACTGGGGTCACGGTCAGAGTCAGACATTATCACAGACTGGGGTCATGGTCAGACATTATCAACAGACTGGGGTAACGGTCAGGGTCAGACATTATCAACAGACTGGGGTCACGTTTCAGACATTACCAACAGACTGGGGTCATGTTCAGACATTATCAACAGACTGGGGTCACGGTCAGACATTATCACAGACTGGGGTCACGGTCAGACATTATCAACAGACTGGGGTCACGGTCAGACATTACCAACAGACTGGGGTCACGGTCAGACATTACCAACAGACTGGGGTCACGGTCAGACATTATCACAGACTGGGGTCACGGTCAGACATTACCAACAGACTGGGGTCACGGTCAGACATTACCAACAGACTGGGGTCACGGTCAGACATTACCAACAGACTAGGGTCACAGTCAGGGTCAGACATTATCACAGACTGGGGTCACGGTCAGACATTATCACAGACTGGGGTCACGGTCAGACATTATCACAGACTGGGGACACGGTCAGACATTATCACAGACTGGGTCAGGGTCAGACATTATCACAGACTGGGGTCACGGTCAGACATTATCACATACTGGGGTCATGGTCAGACATTATCCAACAGACTGGGGTCACATTCGGGGTCAGACATTATCAACAATGACCCCGGAGAAATTACATTAAGTACCTTGCTCAAGGGCACAGCAACAGAGGAAGACAGAGCAAAGGCCTTCTCTCTAATCCCAGAAAGAGAGGAGTATTTATGTAGCTGATTGTCCAGTAGCATGGGGTCAAGGGACATAAAAGGTTAAGCTGCGGTAAATATACTTTAATCCAACTTGACGGAGTCACGCTACCTGACTTAAGAGGGTGTATCTCACTGAGGTGTATCTCACTGATCATCCCTAAAGCCAACACCTCATTTGGCCGCCTTTCGTTCCAGTACTCTGCTGCCTGTGACTGGAACGAATTGCAAAAATCGCTGAAGTTGGAGACTTTATCTCCCTCACCAACTTCAAACATCAGCTATCTGAGCAGCTAACCGATCGCTGCAGCTGTACATAGTCTATTGGTATATAGCCCACCCTTTCTCACCTACCTCATCCCCATACTGTTTTTATTTATTTACTTTTCTGCTCCTTTGCACACCAATATCTCTACCTGTACATGACCATCTGATCATTCATCACTCCAGTGTTAATCTGCAAAATTGTAATTACTTGCCTACCTCCTCATGCCTTTTACACACATTGTATATAGACTCCCCCTTTGTTTCCTACTGTGTTATTGACTTGTTAATTGTTTACTCCATGTGTAACTCTTTGTTGTCTGCTCACACTGCTATGCTTTATCTTGGCCAGGTCGCAGTTGCAAATGAGAACTTGTTCTCAACTAGCCTACCTGGTTAAATAAAGGTGAAAAAATAAAAATAAATAAATAAGACAATGAAAAGGGATAGTATTCACTACTCAGCCACCAGATAAAGAGACAGAGAGAGAGACAGAGAGAGAGAGAAAATGAGAGACAGCGAGATAGAGAGACAGAGACAGAAAGAGAGACAGAGAGAGACAGAGAGAGAGAGAGAGAGAGAGAGAGACAGAGACAGAGACAGAGACAGAGACAGAGAGAGAGACAGAGAGAGAGAGACAGAGACAGAGAGAGAGACAGAGAGAGAGACAGAGACAGAGACAGCGAGAGAGACAGAGAGAGAGAGACAGAGAGAAGAGAGAGAGACAGAGACCGAGAGAGAGAGAGAGAGAGAGAGACAGAGACCGACAGAGAGAGAGACAGACAGGCGGACAGACGGACAGACGGACAGTTAGTGCAGACAGTTGAGTTGATACTCACGACCAGAGAGAGCTCCTTCCCTGTGTGATGACCCCTGTGAACTTGGTCAGCCTCCTGGCGTCCACCTCCAGCCACTGCAGGGGGTCGTTCCTCCCAGCACACCAGGCTCCATCGTAGAGGTCATCATCATACAGGCCAGCCTAGCAGAGGATTTAGAAAGGGGTTCCAAGTAGTTTATATACTGTAATAAATAGTTCTAACACAACAGAGGGTGGTTCCTCCAGAGGCCTAGCAGAGGATTTAGAAAGGGGTTCCAAGTAGTTTATATACTGTAATAAATAGTTCTAACACAACAGAGGGTGGTTCCCCCCAGAGGCCTAGCAGAGCGAGACAATGGCTTCTTAGGCTAAGGCCAAGGCTATGGGACTGTAATGATGCACTTCCACATAATACCCATCCACCACACCAGGGTGTTGGGACTGTATGATGCCCTTCCTCCTCCCCACCAGGGTGTTGGGACTGTAAATGATGCCTTCGTCCTCCCCACCAGGGTGTTGGGACTGTAATGATGCCCTTCCTCCCCACCAGGGTGTTGGGACTGTAATGATGCCCTTCCTCCCCACCAGGGTGTTGGGACTGTAATGATGCCCCTTCCTCCACCTCACCAGGGTGTTGGGACTGTAATGATGCCCTTCCTCCACCTCACCAGGGTGTTGGGACTGTAATGATGCACTTCCACAATAATACCCTCCTCCACACCAGGGTGTTTGGGACTGTAATGATGCCCTCCTCCCCACCAGGTGTTGGGACTAGGTCATGATGCCCTTCCCTCCACCTCACCAGGGTGTTGGGAACTGTAATGGATGCCCTTCCTCCCCAACCAGGGTGTTGGGAACTGCAAGGAATGCCCTTCCTTCCATCCACCTCACTCAGGGTGTTGGGGACTGTACATGATGCCCTTCCTCCACCTCACCAGGGTGTTGGGACTGTAATGATGCCCTTCCTCCCCACCAGGGTGTTGGGACTGTAATGATGCCCTTCCTCCCCACCAGGGTGTAGGGACTGTAATGATGCCCTTCCTCCCCACCAGGGTGTTGGGACTGTAATGATGCCCTTCCTCCTCCCCACCAGGGTGTTGGGACTGTAATGATGCCCTCCCTCCCCACCAGGGTGTTGGGACTGTAATGATGCCCTTCCTCCTCCTCACCAGGGTGTTGGGACTGTAATGATGCCCTTCCTCCCCACCAGGGTGTTGGGACTGTAATGATGCCCTTCCTCCCCACCAGGGTGTTGGGACTGTAATGATGCCCTTCCTCCTCCTCACCAGGGTGTTGGGACTGTAATGATGCCCTTCCTCCCCACCAGGGTGTTGGGACTGTAATGATGCCCTTCCTCCTCCTCACCAGGGTGTTGGGACTGTAATGATGCCCTTCCTCCCCACCAGGGTGTTGGACTGTAATGATGCCCTTCCTCCCCACCAGGGTGTTGGGACTGTAATGATGCCCTTCCTCCTCCTCACCAGGGTGTTGGGACTGTAATGATGCCCTTCCTCCCCACCAGGGTGTTGGGACTGTAATGATGCCCTTCCTCCTCCTCACCAGGGTGTTGGGACTGTAATGATGCCCTTCCTCCCCACCAGGGTGTTGGGACTGTAATGATGCCCTTCCTCCCCACCAGGGTGTTGGGACTGTAATGATGCACCTCCACCTCACCAGGGTGTTGGGACTGTAATGATGCACTTCCACATAATACCTCCTCCCCACCAGGGTGTTGGGACTGTAATGATGCCCTTCCTCCTCCCCACCAGGGTGTTGGGACTGTAATGATGCCCTTCCTCCCCACCAGGGTGTTGGGACTGTAATGATGCCCTTCCTCCCCACCAGGGTGTTGGGACTGTAATGATGCCCTTTCCTCCACCTCACCAGGGTGTTGGACTGTAATGATGCCCTTCCTCCACCTCACCAGGGTGTTGGGACTGTAATGATGCACTTCCACATAATACCTCCTCCCCACCAGGGTGTTGGGACTGTAATGATGCCCTTCCTCCCCACCAGGGTGTTGGGACTGTAATGATGCCCTTCCTCCACCTCACCAGGGTGTTGGGACTGTAATGATGCCCTTCCTCCCCACCAGGGTGTTGGGACTGCAATGATGCCCTTCCTCCACCTCACCAGGGTGTTGGGACTGTAATGATGCCCTTCCTCCACCTCACCAGGGGTTTGGGACTGTAATGATGCCCTTCCTCCCCACCAGGGTGTTGGGACTGTAATGATGCCCTTCCTCCCCACCAGGGTGTAGGGACTGTAATGATGCCCTTCCTCCCCACCAGGGTGTTGGGACTGTAATGATGCCCTTCCTCCTCCCCACCAGGGTTTGGGACTGTAATGATGCCCTCCCTCCCACCAGGGTGTTGGGACTGTAATGATGCCCTTCCTCCTCCTCACCAGGGGTGTTGGGACTGTAAATGATGCCCTTCCTCCCCACCAGGGTGTTGGGACTGTAATGATGCCCTTCCTCCCCACCAGGGTGTTGGGACTGTAATGATGCCCTTCCTCCTCCTCACCAGGGTGTTGGGACTGTAATGATGCCCTTCCTCCCCACCAGGGTGTTGGGACTGTAATGATGCCCTTCCTCCTCCTCACCAGGGTGTTGGGACTGTAATGATGCCCTTCCTCCCCACCAGGGTGTTGGGACTGTAATGATGCCCTTCCTCCCCACCAGGGTGTTGGGACTGTAATGATGCCCTTCCTCCTCCTCACCAGGGTGTTGGGACTGTAATGATGCCCTTCCTCCCCACCAGGGTGTTGGGACTGTAATGATGCCCTTCCTCCTCCTCACCAGGGTGTTGGGACTGTAATGATGCCCTTCCTCCCCACCAGGGTGTTGGGACTGTAATGATGCCCTTCCTCCCCACCAGGGTGTTGGGACTGTAATGATGCACCTCCACCTCACCAGGGTGTTGGGACTGTAATGATGCCCTTCCTCCCCACCAGGGTGTTGGGACTGTAATGATGCCCTTCATCCTCCCCACCAGGGTGTTGGGACTGTAATGATGCCCTTCCTCCTCCCCACCAGGGTGTTGGGACTGTAATGATGCCCTTCCTCCACCTCACCAGGGTGTTGGGACTGTAATGATGCCCTTCCTCCTCACCAGGCTGTTGGGACTGTAATGATGCCCTTCCTCCACCTCACCAGGGTGTTGGGACTGTAATGATGCCCTTCCTCCCCACCAGGGTGTTGGGACTGTAATGATGCCCTTCCTCCTCCTCACCAGGGTGTTGGGACTGTAATGATGCCCTTCCTCCCCACCAGGGTGTTGGGACTGTAATGATGCCCTTCCTCCCCACCAGGGTGTTGGGACTGTAATGATGCCCTTCCTCCCCACCAGGGTGTTGGGACTGCAATGATGCCCTTCCTCCACCTCACCAGGGTGTTGGGACTGTAATGATGCCCTTCCTCCACCTCACCAGGGTGTTGGGACTGTAATGATGCCCTTCCTCCCCACCAGGGTGTTGGGACTGTAATGATGCCCTTCCTCCCCACCAGGGTTGTAGGGACTGTAATGATGCCCTTCCTCCCCACCAGGGTGTTGGGACTGTAATGATGCCCTTCCTCCTCCCCACCAGGGTGTTGGGACTGTAATGATGCCCTCCCTCCCCACCAGGGTGTTGGGACTGTAATGATGCCCTTCCTCCCTCACCAGGGTGTTGGGACTGTAATGATGCCCTTCCTCCCCACCAGGGTGTTGGGACTGTAATGATGCCCTTCCTCCCCACCAGGGTGTTGGGACTGTAATGATGCCCTTCCTCCTCCTCACCAGGGTGTTGGGACTGTAATGATGCCCTTCCTCCCCACCAGGGTGTTGGGACTGTAATGATGCCCTTCCTCCTCCTCACCAGGGTGTTGGGACTGTAATGATGCCCTTCCTCCCACCAGGGTGTTGGGACTGTAATGATGCCCTTCCTCCTCCTCACCAGGGTGTTGGGACTGTAATGATGCCCTTCCTCCCCACCAGGGTGTTGGGACTGTAATGATGCCCTTCCTCCCCACCAGGGTGTTGGGACTGTAATGATGCCCTTCCTCCTCCTCACCAGGGTGTTGGGACTGTAATGATGCCCTTCCTCCCCACCAGGGTGTTGGGACTGTAATGATGCCCTTCCTCCTCCTCACCAGGGTGTTGGGACTGTAATGATGCCCTTCCTCCCCACCAGGGTGTTGGGACTGTAATGATGCCCTTCCTCCCCACCAGGGTGTTGGGACTGTAATGATGCACCTCCACCTCACCAGGGTGTTGGGACTGTAATGATGCCCTTCCTCCCCACCAGGGTGTTGGGACTGTAATGATGCCCTTCATCCTCCCCACCAGGGTGTTGGGACTGTAATGATGCCCTTCCTCCTCCCCACCAGGGTGTTGGGACTGTAATGATGCCCTTCCTCCACCTCACCAGGGTGTTGGGACTGTAATGATGCCCTTCCTCCACCTCACCAGGGTGTTGGGACTGTAATGATGCCCTTCCTCCTCACCAGGCTGTTGGGACTGTAATGATGCCCTTCCTCCACCTCACCAGGGTGTTGGGACTGTAATGATGCCCTTCCTCCCCACCAGGGTGTTGGGACTGTAATGATGCCCTTCCTCCTCCTCACGGGGTGTTGGGACTGTAATGATGCCCTTCCTCCCCACCAGGGTGTTGGGACTGTAATGATGCCCTTCCTCCCCACCAGGGTGTTGGGACTGTAATGATGCCCTTCCTCCCCACCAGGGTGTTGGGACTGTAATGATGCCCTTCCACCACACCAGGGTGTTGGGACTGTAATGATGCCCTTCCTCCTCCCCACCAGGGTGTTGGGACTGTAATGATGCCCTTCGTCCTCCCCACCAGGGTGTTGGGACTGTAATGATGCCCTTCCTCCCCACCAGGGTGTTGGGACTGTAATGATGCCCTTCCTCCCCACCAGGGTGTTGGGACTGTAATGATGCCCTTCCTCCACCTCACCAGGGTGTTGGGACTGTAATGATGCCCTTCCTCCACCTCACCAGGGTGTTGGGACTGTAATGATGCACTTCCACATAATACCTCCTCCACACCAGGGTGTTGGGACTGTAATGATGCCCTTCCTCCCCACCAGGGTGTTGGGACTGTAATGATGCCCTTCCTCCACCTCACCAGGGTGTTGGGACTGTAATGATGCCCTTCCTCCCCACCAGGGTGTTGGGACAGCAATGATGCCCTTCCTCCACCTCACCAGGGTGTTGGGACTGTAATGATGCCCTTCCTCCACCTCACCAGGGTGTTGGGACTGTAATGATGCCCTTCCTCCCCACCAGGGTGTTGGGACTGTAATGATGCCCTTCCTCCCCACCAGGGTGTAGGGACTGTAATGATGCCCTTCCTCCCACCAGGGTGTTGGGACTGTAATGATGCCCTTCCTCCTCCCCACCAGGGTGTTGGGACTGTAATGATGCCCTCCCTCCCCACCAGGGTGTTGGGACTGTAATGATGCCCTTCCTCCTCCTCACCAGGGTGTTGGGACTGTAATGATGCCCTTCCTCCCCACCAGGGTGTTGGGACTGTAATGATGCCCTTCCTCCCCACCAGGGTGTTGGGACTGTAATGATGCCCTTCCTCCTCCTCACCAGGGTGTTGGGACTGTAATGATGCCCTTCCTCCCCACCAGGGTGTTGGGACTGTAATGATGCCCTTCCTCCTCCTCACCAGGGTGTTGGGACTGTAATGATGCCCTTCCTCCCCACCAGGGTGTTGGGACTGTAATGATGCCCTTCCTCCCCACCAGGGTGTTGGGACTGTAATGATGCCCTTCCTCCTCCTCACCAGGGTGTTGGGACTGTAATGATGCCCTTCCTCCCCACCAGGGTGTTGGGACTGTAATGATGCCCTTCCTCCTCCTCACCAGGGTGTTGGGACTGTAATGATGCCCTTCCTCCCCACCAGGGTGTTGGGACTGTAATGATGCCCTTCCTCCCCACCAGGGTGTTGGGACTGTAATGATGCACCTCCACCTCACCAGGGTGTTGGGACTGTAATGATGCACTTCCACATAATACCTCCTCCCCACCAGGGTGTTGGGACTGTAATGATGCCCTTCCTCCTCCCCACCAGGGTGTTGGGACTGTAATGATGCCCTTCCTCCCCACCAGGGTGTTGGGACTGTAATGATGCCCTTCCTCCCCACCAGGGTGTTGGGACTGTAATGATGCCCTTCCTCCACCTCACCAGGGTGTTGGGACTGTAATGATGCCCTTCCTCCACCTCACCAGGGTGTTGGGACTGTAATGATGCACTTCCACATAATACCTCCCCCCACCAGGGTCCTGCTCCCCACCAGGGTGTTGGGACTGTAATGATGCCCTTCCTCCCCACCAGGGTGTTGGGACTGTAATGATGCCCTTCCTCCACCTCACCAGGGTGTTGGGACTGTAATGATGCCCTTCCTCCCCACCAGGGTGTTGGGACTGCAATGATGCCCTTCCTCCACCTCACCAGGGTGTTGGGACTGTAATGATGCCCTTCCTCCACCTCACCAGGGTGTTGGGACTGTAATGATGCCCTTCCTCCCCACCAGGGTGTTGGGACTGTAATGATGCCCTTCCTCCCCACCAGGGTGTAGGGACTGTAATGATGCCCTTCCTCCCCACCAGGGTGTTGGGACTGTAATGATGCCCTTCCTCCTCCCCACCAGGGTGTTGGGACTGTAATGATGCCCTCCCTCCCCACCAGGGTGTTGGGACTGTAATGATGCCCTTCCTCCTCCTCACCAGGGTGTTGGGACTGTAATGATGCCCTTCCTCCCCACCAGGGTGTTGGGACTGTAATGATGCCCTTCCTCCCCACCAGGGTGTTGGGACTGTAATGATGCCCTTCCTCCTCCTCACCAGGGTGTTGGGACTGTAATGATGCCCTTCCTCCCCACCAGGGTGTTGGGACTGTAATGATGCCCTTCCTCCTCCTCACCAGGGTGTTGGGACTGTAATGATGCCCTTCCTCCCCACCAGGGTGTTGGGACTGTAATGATGCCCTTCCTCCCCACCAGGGTGTTGGGACTGTAATGATGCCCTTCCTCCTCCTCACCAGGGTGTTGGGACTGTAATGATGCCCTTCCTCCCCACCAGGGTGTTGGGACTGTAATGATGCCCTTCCTCCTCCTCACCAGGGTGTTGGGACTGTAATGATGCCCTTCCTCCCCACCAGGGTGTTGGGACTGTAATGATGCCCTTCCTCCCCACCAGGTGTTGGGACTGTAATGATGCACCTCCACCTCACCAGGGTGTTGGGACTGTAATGATGCCCTTCCTCCCCACCAGGGTGTTGGGACTGTAATGATGCCCTTCATCCTCCCACCAGGGTGTTGGGACTGTAATGATGCCCTTCCTCCTCCCCACCAGGGTGTTGGGACTGTAATGATGCCCTTCCTCCACCTCACCAGGGTGTTGGGACTGTAATGATGCCCTTCCTCCTCACCAGGCTGTTGGGACTGTAATGATGCCCTTCCTCCACCTCACCAGGGTGTTGGGACTGTAATGATTGCCCTTCCTCCCCACCAGGGTGTTGGGACTGTAATGATGCCCCTTCCTCCTCCTCACCAGGGTGTTGGGGACTGTAATGATGCCTTCCTTCCCCCCCCAGGTGTTGGGACCTGTAATGATGCCCTTCCTCCCCACCAGGGTGTTGGGACTGTAATGATGCCCTTCCTCCCCACCAGGGTGTTGGGACTGCAATGATGCCCTTCCTCCACCTCACCAGGGGTGTTGGGACTGTAATGATTGCCCTTCCTCCACCTCACCAGGGTGTTGGGACTGTAATGATGCCCTTCCTCCCCACCAGGGTGTTGGGACTGTAATGATGCCCTTCCTCCCCACCCAGGGTGTAGGACTGTAATGATGCCCTTCCTCCCCACCAGGGTTGTTGGGACTGTAATGATGCCCTTCCTCCTCCCCACCAGGGTGTTGGGACTGTAATGATGCCCTCCCTCCCCACCAGGGTGTTGGGACTGTAATGATGCCCTTCCTCCTCCTCCCAGGGTGTTGGGACTGTAATGATGCCCTTCCTCCCCACCAGGGTGTTGGGACTGTAATGATGCCCTTCCTCCCCACCAGGGTGTTGGACTGTAATGATGCCCTTCCTCCTCCTCACCAGGGTGTTGGGACTGTAATGATGCCCTTCTCCCCACCAGGGTGTTGGGACTGTAATGATGCCCTTCCTCCCTCCTCACCAGGGTGTTGGGACTGTAATGATGCCCTTCCTCCCCACCAGGGGTGTTGGACTGTAATGATGCCCTTCCTCCTCCTCACCAGGGTGTTGGGACTGTAATGATGCCCTTCCTCCCCACCAGGGTGTTGGGACTGTAATGATGCCCTTCCTCCCCACCAGGGTGTTGGGACTGTAATGATGCCCTTCCTCCTCCTCACCAGGGTGTTTGGGACTGTAATGATGCCCTTCCTCCCCACCAGGGTGTTGGGACTGTAATGATGCCCTTCCTCCTCCTCACCAGGGTGTTGGGACTGTAATGATGCCCTTCCTCCCCACCAGGGTGTTGGGACTGTAATGATGCCCTTCCTCCCCACCAGGGTGTTGGGACTGTAATGATGCACCTCCACCTCACCAGGGTGTTGGGACTGTAATGATGCCCTTCCTCCCCACCAGGGTGTTGGGACTGTAATGATGCCCTTCATCCTCCCCACCAGGGTGTTGGGACTGTAATGATGCCCTTCCTCCTCCCCACCAGGGTGTTGGGACTGTAATGATGCCCTTCCTCCACCTCACCAGGGTGTTGGGACTGTAATGATGCCCTTCCTCCTCACCAGGGTGTTGGGACTGTAATGATGCCCTTCCTCCACCTCACCAGGGTGTTGGGACTGTAATGATGCCCTTCCTCCTCACCAGGCTGTTGGGACTGTAATGATGCCCTTCCTCCACCTCACCAGGGTGTTGGGACTGTAATGATGCCCTTCCTCCCACCAGGGTGTTGGGACTGTAATGATGCCCTTCCTCCTCCTCACCGGGGTGTTGGGACTGTAATGATGCCCTTCCTCCCCACCAGGGTGTTGGGACTGTAATGATGCCCTTCCTCCCCACCAGGGTGTTGGGACTGTAATGATGCCCTTCCTCCCCACCAGGGTGTTGGGACTGTAATGATGCCCTTCCTCCCCACCAGGGTGTTGGGACTGTAATGATGCCCTTCCTCCCCACCAGGGTGTTGGGACTGTAATGATGCCCTTCCTCCCCACCAGGTGTTGGACTGTAATGATGCCCTTCCTCCACACCAGGGTGTTGGGACTGTAATGATGCCCTTCCTCCCCACCAGGGTGTTGGGACTGTACTGATGCCCTTCCTCCTCCCCACCAGGGTGTTGGGACTGTAATGATGCCCTTCCTCCTCCCCACCAGGGGTGTTGGGACTGTAATGATGCCCCTCCCCACCAGGGTGTTGGGACTGTAATGATGCCCTTCCTCCTCACCAGGGTGTTGGGACTGTAATGATGCCCTTCCTCCCCACCAGGGTGTTGGGACTGTAATGATGCCCTTCCTCCCCACCAGGGTGTTGGGACTGTAATGATGCCCTTCCTCCCCACCAGGGTGTTGGGACTGTAATGATGCCCTTCCTCCTCACCAGGGTGTTGGGACTGTAATGATGCCCTTCCTCCCCACCAGGGTGTTGGGACTGTAATGATGCCATTCCTCCCCACCAGGGTTGTAGGGACTGTAATGATGCCCTTCCTCCCCACCAGGGTGTTGGGACTGTAATGATGCCCTTCCTCCCCACCAGGGTGTTGGGACTGTAATGATGCCCTTCCTCCCCACCAGGGTGTAGGGACTGTAATGATGCCCTTCCTCCCCACCAGGGTGTTGGGACTGTAATGATGCCCTTCCTCCTCCCCACCAGGGTGTTGGGACTGTAATGATGCCCTCCCTCCCCACCAGGGTGTTGGGACTGTAATGATGCCCTTCCTCCTCCTCACCAGGGTGTTGGGACTGTAATGATGCCCTTCCTCCCACCAGGGTGTTGGGACTGTAATGATGCCCTTCCTCCTCCTCACCAGGGTGTTGGGACTGTAATGATGCCCTTCCTCCCCACCAGGGTGTTGGGACTGTAATGATGCCCTTCCTCCTCCTCACCAGGGTGTTGGGACTGTAATGATGCCCTTCCTCCCCACCAGGGTGTTGGGACTGTAATGATGCCCTTCCTCCCCACCAGGGTGTTGGGACTGTAATGATGCCCTTCCTCCTCCTCACCAGGGTGTTGGGACTGTAATGATGCCCTTCCTCCCCACCAGGGTGTTGGGACTGTAATGTTGCCCTTCCTCCTCCTCACCAGGGTGTTGGGACTGTAATGATGCCCTTCCTCCCCACCAGGGTGTTGGGACTGTAATGATGCCCTTCCTCCCCACCAGGGTGTTGGGACTGTAATGATGCACCTCCACCTCACCAGGGTGTTGGGACTGTAATGATGCCCTTCCTCCCCACCAGGGTGTTGGGACTGTAATGATGCCCTTCATCCTCCCCACCAGGGTGTTGGGACTGCAATGATGCCCTTCCTCCTCCCCACCAGGGTGTTGGGACTGTAATGACGCCCTTCCTCCACCTCACCAGGGTGTTGGGACTGTAATGATGCCCTTCCTCCTCACCAGGGTGTTGGGACTGTAATGATGCCCTTCCTCCACCTCACCAGGGTGTTGGGACTGTAATGATGCCCTTCCTCCTCACCAGGCTGTTGGGACTGTAATGATGCCCTTCCTCCACCTCACCAGGGTGTTGGGACTGTAATGATGCCCTTCCTCCCCACCAGGGTGTTGGGACTGTAATGATGCCCTTCCTCCCCACCAGGGTGTTGGGACTGTAATGATGCACCTCCACCTCACCAGGGTGTTGGGACTGTAATGATGCCCTTCCTCCCCCACCAGGGTGTTGGGACTGTAATGATGCCCTTCATCCTCCCCACCAGGGTGTTGGGACTGTAATGATGCCCTTCCTCCTCCCCACCAGGGTGTTGGGACTGTAATGACGCCCTTCCTCCACCTCACCAGGGTGTTGGGACTGTAATGATGCCCTTCCTCCTCACCAGGGTGTTGGGACTGTAATGATGCCCTTCCTCCACCTCACCAGGGTGTTGGGACTGTAATGATGCCCTTCCTCCTCACCAGGCTGTTGGGACTGTAATGATGCCCTTCCTCCACCTCACCAGGGTGTTGGGACTGTAATGATGCCCTTCCTCCCCACCAGGGTGTTGGGACTGTAATGATGCCCTTCCTCCTCCTCACCGGGGTGTTGGGACTGTAATGATGCCCTTCCTCCCCACCAGGGTGTTGGGACTGTAATGATGCCCTTCCTCCCCACCAGGGTGTTGGGACTGTAATGATGCCCTTCCTCCCCACCAGGGTGTTGGGACTGTAATGATGCCCTTCCTCCCCACCAGGGTGTTGGGACTGTAATGATGCCCTTCCTCCCCACCAGGGTGTTGGGACTGTAATGATGCCCTTCCTCCACACCAGGGTGTTGGGACTGTAATGATGCCCTTCCTCCCCACCAGGGTGTTGGGACTGTACTGATGCCCTTCCTCCTCCCCACCAGGGTGTTGGGACTGTAATGATGCCCTTCCTCCTCCCCACCAGGGTGTTGGGACTGTAATGATGCCCCTCCCCACCAGGGTGTTGGGACTGTAATGATGCCCTTCCTCCTCACCAGGGTGTTGGGACTGTAATGATGCCCTTCCTCCCCACCAGGGTGTTGGGACTGTAATGATGCCCTTCCTCCCCACCAGGGTGTTGGGACTGTAATGATGCCCTTCCTCCCCACCAGGGTGTTGGGACTGTAATGATGCCCTTCCTCCCCACCAGGGTGTTGGGACTGTAATGATGCCCTTCCTCCCCACCAGGGTGTTGGGACTGTAATGATGCCCTTCCTCCACACCAGGGTGTTGGGACTGTAATGATGCCCTTCCTCCCCACCAGGGTGTTGGGACTGTACTGATGCCCTTCCTCCTCCCCACCAGGGTGTTGGGACTGTAATGATGCCCTTCCTCCTCCCCACCAGGGTGTTGGGACTGTAATGATGCCCCTCCCCACCAGGGTGTTGGGACTGTAATGATGCCCTTCCTCCTCACCAGGGTGTTGGGACTGTAATGATGCCCTTCCTCCCCACCAGGGTGTTGGGACTGTAATGATGCCCTTCCTCCCCACCAGGGTGTTGGGACTGTAATGATGCCCTTCCTCCCCACCAGGGTGTTGGGACTGTAATGATGCCCTTCCTCCTCACCAGGGTGTTGGGACTGTAATGATGCCCTTCCTCCCCACCAGGGTGTTGGGACTGTAATGATGCCCTTCCTCCCCACCAGGGTGTAGGGACTGTAATGATGCCCTTCCTCCCCACCAGGGTGTTGGGACTGTAATGATGCCCTTCCTCCCCACCAGGGTGTTGGGACTGTAATGATGCCCTTCCTCCTCCCCACCAGGGTGTTGGGACTGTAATGATGCCCTTCCTCCACCTCACCAGGGTGTTGGGACTGTAATGATGCCCTTCCTCCTCCCCACCAGGGTGTTGGGACTGTAATGATGCCCTTCCTCCCCACCAGGGTGTTGGGACTGTAATGATGCCCTTCCTCCCCACCAGGGTGTTGGGACTGTAATGATGCCCTTCCTCCTCCTCACCAGGGTGTTGGGACTGTAATGATGCCCTTCCTCCTCCCCACCAGGGTGTTGGGACTGTACTCACCTGCTCTGTCTAGGTCTACCTGTACTCACCTGTTCTGTCTAGGTCTACCTGCTCTGTCTAGGTCTACCTGTACTCAGCTGTTCTGTCTATGTCTACCTGCTCTGTCTTGGTTTACCTGCACTCACATGCTCTGTCTATGTCTACCTGCTCTATCTATGTCTACCTGCTCTGTCTTGGTCTACCTGCACTCACATGCTCTGTCTAGGTCTACCTGCACTCACCTGCTCTGTCTAGACTGACTCATTAATTACTGTTGTTGTCATGTTCTGTTGCATAATTTAAAAAGTGTGTCACTAGCAGGATACACTCAGATTATAAACCAACAGATTGGTTCTAGATTACACCTCTATACATACTTTACATTGATTGTGAGATCAGACATAATATCACTATAACCCCAGTTTTCGTTGTCAGAAGTTGCTTTCATTTTCAGACGTCTAAATTGTAAACCTATTTTTTTTCAATTCCACAAAAAACGAACACCAAAATACAGGGGCTTTATTGGCATGGGAAACATGTGTTTATGCACACTGTTTGATTATTTAAAAAAAAGAAATCTTCGTAGGAAATATATGTTTCTCTAATATGGTCAACCGCCCCCCCCCCTCCCCCCTTGGGTTGTGCCGTGGCGGAGATCTTTGTGGGCTATACTCAGCCTTGTCTCAGGATGGTAAGTTGGTGGTTGAAGATATCCCTCTAGTGGTGTGGGGGCTGTGCTTTGGCAAAGTGGGTGGGGTTATATCCTTCCTGTTTGGCCCTGTCCGGGGGTGTCCTCGGATGGGGCCACAGTATCTCCTGACCCCTCCTGTCTCACCCTCCAGTATTTATGCTGCAGTAGTTTATGTGTCGAGGGGCTAGGGTCAGTTTGTTATATCTGGAGTACTTCTCCTGTCCTATTCGGTGTCCTGTGTGAATTTAAGTGTGCTCTCTCTAATTCTCTCTTTCTCTCTTTCTTTCTCTCTCTCTGAGGACCTGAGCCCTAGGACCATGCCCCAGGACTACCTGACATGATGACTCCTTGCTGTCCCCAGTCCACCTGGCCGTTCTGCTGCTCCAGTTTCAACTGTTCTGCTTCATTATTATTGGACCATGCTGGTCATTTATGAACATTTTAACATCTTGGCCATGTTCTGTTATAATCTCCACCCGGCACAGCCAGAAGAGGACTGGCCACCCCACATAGCCTAGTTCCTCTCTAGGTTTCTTCCTAGGTTTTGGCCTTTCTAGGGAGTTTTTCCTAGCCACCGTGCTTCTACACCTGCATTGCTTGCTGTTTGGGGTTTTAGGCTGGGTTTCTGTACAGCACTTTGAGATATCAGCTGATGTACGAAGGGCTATATAAATAAATACATTTGATTTGATTTTGATTTGTTCCGCGGGTGATGTGGAGGTAAACCCAGGCCCTGCATGTCCCCAGGCACCCTCATTTGTTGACTTCTGTGATCGAAAAAGCCTTGGTTTCATGCATGTCAACATCAGAAGCCTCCTCCCTAAGTTTGTTTTACTCACTGCTTTAGCACACTCTGCTAACCCTGATGTCCTTGCTGTGTCTGAATCCTGGCTCAGGAAGGCCACCAAAAATTCAGAGATTTCCATACCCAACTATAACATCTTCCGTCAAGATAGAACTGCCAAAGGGGGCGGAGTTGCAGTTTACTGCAGAGATAGCCTGCAAAGTAATGTCATACTTTCCAGGTTCATACCCAAACAGTTCGAACTACTAATTTTGAAAATTACTCTCTCCAGAAATAAGTCTCTCACGGTTGCCGCCTGCTACCGACCCCCCTCAGCTCCCAGCTGTGCCCTGGACACCATTTGTGAATTGATCGCCCCCCATCTAGCTTCAGAGTTTGTTCTGTTAGGTGACCTAAACTGGGATATGCTTAACAACTCGCCAGTCCTACAATCTAAGCTAGATGCCCTCAATCTCACACAAATCATCAAGGAACCCACCAGGTACAACCCTAACTCTGTAAACAAGGGCACCCTCATAGACGTCATCCTGACCAACTGGCCCTCCAAATACACCTCCGCTGTCTTCAACCAGGATCTCAGCGATCACTGCCTCATTGCCTGCATCCGCTACGGAGCCGCAGTCAAACGACCACCCCTCATCACTGTCAAACGCTCCCTAAAACACTTCTGTGAGCAGGCCTTTCTAATCGACCTGGCCCGGGTATCCTGGAAGGACATTGACCTCATCCCGTCAGTTGAGGATGCCTGGTCATTCTTTAAAAGTAACTTCCTCACCATTTTAGATAAGCATGCTCCGTTCAAAAAATGCAGAACTAAGAACAGATACAGCCCTTGGTTCACCCCAGACCTGACTGCCCTCGACCAGCACAAAAACATCCTGTGGCGGACTGCAATAGCATCGAATAGTCCCCGTGATATGCAACTGTTCAGGAAAGTCCGGAACCAATACACGCAGTCAGTCAGGAAAGCTAAGGCCAGCTTCTTCAGGCAGAAGTTTGCATCCTGTAGCTCCAACTCCAAAAAGTTCTGGGACACCGTGAAGTCCATGGAGAACAAGAGCACCTCCTCCCAGCTGCCCACTGCACTGAGGCTAGGTAACACGGTCACCACTGATAAATCCATGATTATCGAAAACTACAATAAGCATTTCTCAACGGCTGGCCATGCCTTCCGCCTGGCTACTTCAACCTCGGCCAACAGCTCCGCCCCCCCTGCAGCTCCTCACCCAAGCCTCTCCAGGTTCTCCTTTAACCAAATCCAGATAGCAGATGTTCTGAAAGAGCTGCAAAACCTGGACCCGTACAAATCAGCTGGGCTTGACAATCTGGACCCTCTATTTCTGAAACTATCTGCCACCATTGTCGCAACCCCTATTACCAGCCTGTTCAACCTCTCTTTCATATCGTCTGAGATCCCCAAGGATTGGAAAGCTGCCGCAGTCATCCCCCTCTTCAAAGGGGGAGACACCCTGGACCCAAACTGTTACAGACCTATATCCATCCTGCCCTGCCTATCTAAGGTCTTCGAAAGCCAAGTCAACAAACAGGTCACTGACCATCTCGAATCCCACCGCACCTTCTCCGCTGTGCAATCTGGTTTCCGAGCCGGTCATGGGTGCACCTCAGCCACACTCAAGGTACTCAACGATATCATAACCGCCATCGATAAAAGACAGTACTGTGCAGCCGTCTTCATCGACCTTGCCAAGGCTTTCGACTCTGTCAATCACCATATTCTTATCGGCAGACTCAGGAGCCTCGGTTTTTCGGATGACTGCCTTGCCTGGTTCACCAATTACTTTGCAGACAGAGTTCAGTGCGTCAAATCGGAGGGCATGCTGTCTGGTCCTCTGGCAGTCTCTATGGGGGTGCCACAGGGTTCAATTCTCGGGCCGACTCTTTTCTCTGTGTATATCAATGATGTTGCTCTTGCTGCGGGCGATTCCCTGATCCACCTCTATGCAGACGACACCATTCTATATACCTTCGGCCCGTCTTTGGACACTGTGCTATCTAACCTCCAAACAAGCTTCAATGCCATACAACACTCCTTCCGTGGCCTCCAACTGCTCTTAAACGCTAGTAAAACCAAATGCATGCTTTTCAACCGGTTGCTGCCTGCACCCGCATGCCCGACTAGCATCACCACCCTGGATGGTTCCGACCTAGAATATGTGGACGTCTATAAGTACCTAGGTGTCTGGCTAGACTGCAAACTCTCCTTCCAGACTCATATCAAACATCTCCAATCGAAAATCAAATCAAGAGTCGGCTTTCTATTCCGCAACAAAGCCTCCTTCACTCACGCCGCCAAGCTTACCCTAGTAAAACTGACTATCCTACCGATCCTCGACTTCGGCGATGTCATCTACAAAATGGCTTCCAACACTCTACTCAGCAAACTGGATGCAGTCTATCACAGTGCCATCCGTTTCGTCACTAAAGCACCTTATACCACCCACCACTGCGACTTGTATGCTCTAGTCGGCTGGCCCTCGCTACATATTCGTCGCCAGACCCACTGGCTCCAGGTCATCTACAAGTCCATGCTAGGTAAAGCTCCGCCTTATCTCAGCTCACTGGTCACGATGGCAACACCCATCCGTAGCACGCGCTCCAGCAGGTGTATCTCACTGATCATCCCTAAAGCCAACACCTCATTTGGCCGCCTTTCGTTCCAGTACTCTGCTGCCTGTGACTGGAACGAATTGCAAAAATCGCTGAAGTTGGAGACTTTTATCTCCCTCACCAACTTCAAACATCAGCTATCTGAGCAGCTAACCGATCGCTGCAGCTGTACATAGTCTATTGGTAAATAGCCCACCCTTTTTCACCTACCTCATCCCCATACTGTTTTTATTTATTTACTTTTCTGCTCTTTTGCACACCAATATCTCTACCTGTACATGACCATCTGATCATTCATCACTCCAGTGTTAATCTGCAAAATAGTAATTATTTGCCTACCTCCTCATGCCTTTTGCACACATTGTATATAGACTCCCCCTTTGGTTTCTACTGTGTTATTGACTTGTTAATTGTTTACTCCATGTGTAACTCTTTGTTGTCTGCTCACACTGCTATGCTTTATCTTGGCCAGGTCGCAGTTGCAAATGAGAACTTGTTCTCAACTAGCCTACCTGGTTAAATAAAGGTGAAATAAAAAATGAATAAAAAAATTTGGCAGGAGGTTAGGAAGTGCAGCTCAGTTTCCACCTCATTTTGTGGGCAGTGTGCACATAGCCTGTCTTCTCTTGAGAGCCATGTCTGCCTTCAGCGGCCTTTCTCAATAGCAAGGCTGTGCTCACTGAGTCTGTACATAGTCAAAGCTTACCTTAAGTTTGGGTCAGTCACAGTGGTCAGGTATTCTGCCACTGTGAACTCTCTGTTTAGGGGCAAATAGAATTCCAGTTTGCTCAGTTTTTTTGTTAATTCTTTTCAATGTGTCAAGTAATTATCTTTTTGTTTTCTCATGATTTGGTTTGGTCTAATTGTGTTTCTGTCCTGGGGCTCTGTGGGGTCTGTTTGTGTTTGTGAACAGAGCCCCAGGACCAGCTTGCTTAGGGGACTCTTCTCCAGGTTAATCTCTCTGTAGGTGATGGCTTTGTTATGGAAGGTTTGTGAATCGCTTCCTTTTAGGTGGTTGTAGAATTTAACAGCTCTTTTCTGGATTTTGACCATCATTTGCAAATAAATACATTAAAAATCCTACAATGTGACATTTAAACGTGTTAACCCTCGCAAGGCTGCAGGCCCAGACGGCATCCCCAGCCGCGCCCTCAGAGCATGTGCAGACCAGCTGGCCGGTGTGTTTACGGACATATTCAATCAATCCCTATACCAGTCTGCTGTTCCCACATGCTTCAAGAGGGCCACCATTGTTCCTGTTCCCAAGAAAGCTAAGGTAACTGAGCTAAACGACTACCGCCCCGTAGCACTCACATCCGTCATCATGAAGTGCTTTGAGAGACTAGTCAAGGACCATATCACCTCCACCCTACCTGACACCCTAGACCCACGATGCAATCTCAACCACACTGCACACTGCCCTAACCCATCTGGACAAGAGGAATACCTATGTGAGAATGCTGTTCATCGACTACAGCTCGGCATTCAACACCATAGTACCCTCCAAGCTCGTCATCAAGCTCGAGACCCTGGGTCTCGACCCCGCCCTGTGCAACTGGGTACTGGACTTCCTGACGGGCCGCCCCCAGGTGGTGAGGGTAGGCAACAACATCTCCTCCCCGCTGATCCTCAACACTGGGGCCCCACAAGGGTGCGTTCTGAGCCCTCTCCTGTACTCCCTGTTCACCCACGACTGCGTGGCCACGCATGCCTCCAACTCAATCATCAAGTTTGCGGACGACACAACAGTGGTAGGCTTGATTACCAACAACGACGAGACGGCCTACAGGGAGGAGGTGAGGGCCCTCGGAGTGTGGTGTCAGGAAAATAACCTCACACTCAACGTCAACAAAACTAAGGAGATGATTGTGGACTTCAGGAAACAGCAGAGGGAACACCCCCCTATCCACATCGATGGAACAGTAGTGGAGAGGGTAGCAAGTTTTAAGTTCCTCGGCATACACATCACAGACAAACTGAATTGGTCCACTCACACAGACAGCATCGTGAAGAAGGCGCAGCAGCGCCTCTTCAACCTCAGGAGGCTGAAGAAATTTGGCTTGTCAACAAAAGCACTCACAAACTTCTACAGATGCACAATCGATAGCATCCTGGCGGGCTGTATCACCGCCTGGTATGGCAACTGCACCGCCCTCAACCGTAAGGCTCTCCAGAGGGTAGTGAGGTCTGCACAACGCATCACCGGGGACAAACTACCTGCCCTCCAGGACATCTACACCACCCGATGCTACAGGAAGGCCATAAAGATCATCAAGGACATCAACCACCCGAGCCACTGCCTGTTCACCCCGCTGTCATCCAGAAGGCGAGGTCAGTACAGGTGCATCAAAGCTGGGACCGAGAGACTGAAAAACAGCTTCTATCTCAAGGCCATCAGACTGTTAAACAGCCACCACTAACATTGAGTGGCTGCTGCCAACACACTGTCAATGACACTGACTCAACTCCAGCCACTTTAATAATGGGAATGGATGGGAAATGATGTAAGTATATCACTAGCCACTTTAAACAATGCTACCTTATATAATGTTACTTACCCTACATTATTAATCTCATATGCATACGTATATACTGTACTCTATATCATCGACTGCATCCTTATGTAATACATGTATCACTAGCCACTTTAACTATGCCACTTTGTTTACATACTCATCTCATATGTTATACTGTACTCGATATCATCTACTGTATCTTGCCTATGCTGCTCTGTACCATCACTCATTCATATATCCTTATGTACATATTCTTTATCCCCTTACACTGTGTATAAGACAGTAGTTTTTTTGGAATTGTTAGTTAGATTACTTGTTCGTTATTACTGCATTGTCGGAACTAGAAGCGCAAGCATTTCGCGACAAATAAAATTTGATTTGATTTGATTTTCAGATTTTTTTCTTTCTCATTTTGTCTGTCATTGTTGAGGTGTACCTATGATGAAAATTACAGGCCTCTCTCATCTTTTTAAGTGGGAGAACTTGCACAGTTGGTGGCTGACTAAATACTGTTTTGCCCAACTGTATTTCACTGGTCACCCCCAAAGCCAATTCCTCCTTCGGCCGCCTTTCCTTCCAGTTCTCTGCTGCCAATGACTGGAACAAACTGAAAAAATCACTGAAGCTGGAGACTTATATCTCCCTCACTAACTTTAAGCAGTAGGCTGTCAGAGCAGCTCACAGATCACTGCACCTGTCCATAGCCCATCTATAAATAGCCCATCCAACTACCTCATCCCCATACTGTTGTTTGATTTATTTTGCTCCTTTACACCCCAGTATCTCTACTTGCACACTCATCTTCTACACATCTATCACTCCAGTGTTTAATTGTTATATTGTAATTATTTCCCACTATGGCCTATTTATTGCCTTACCTCCATTATCCTACCTCATTTGCACACACTGTATATAGACGTTTTCTACTATATTATTGACTGTATGTTTGTTTTATTCCATGTGTAACTCTGTTGTTTGTGTCGCACTGCTTTGCTTTATCTTAGCCAGGTCGCAGTTGTAAATGAGAACTTGTTATCAACTGGCCTACCTGGTTAATTTTTTAAAATAAATTTAGAATTTTTAAAACAGTGGACATTTGACTGATTCTAGTAGGGTGAGACCGGGTGCTGCAGACGCTTCTACTGCCCTCTCCTATTTGTTGATACATATGTTGAAGAGGGTGGGGCTTTAGCTGCATCCCTGTCTCACCCCCCTACCCTGTGGAAAGAAATGTTTGTGTTTTTTAGCCAATTTTAACCGCTCACTTGTTTGTGTACATGGATTGTACAATGTTGTATGTTTTGAGAAATGGTACGAGTCTGCTGTTAATGATGGTGCAGAGGATTTTCCAAAGGTTGCTGCTGACACATTTCCCACGGTAGTTATTGGGGTCCAATTTGTCTCCACTTTTGTGGATTGGGGTGATCAGTCCTTGGTTCCAAATATTGGGGAAGATGCCAGAGCTGAGGATGATATTAAAGAGTTTAAGTATAGCCAATTGGAATTTGTGGTCTGTATATTTTATAATTTCCTTTAGGATACCATCAACACCACAGGCCTTCTTGGGTTGGAGGGTTCGTATTTTCTCCTGTAGTTCATTCAATGTAATTGGAGAATCCAGTGGGTTCTGGTTTATTTAATGGTTGATTCTAAGATTTGCATTTGATCCTGTATGTGTTTTTGCTGTTTGTCCTGTTTTGTAGAGCCAAAAAGTAAATAGATTGGAGAAGTGGTTTACCCATACATCTCTGTTTTGGATATATAATTCTTCATGTTGTTGTTTGTTTAGTGTTTTCCAATTTTCCCAGAAGTGGTTTAGATTCTATGGATTCTTCAATTGCATTGAGCTGATTTCTGACGTGCTGTTCCTTCTTTTTCCGTTGTGTATTTCTGTATTGTTTTAGTGATTCACCATAGTGAAGGAGTAGACTCAGGTTTTCTGGGTCTCTATGTTTAGAAGGGATTTCATTTGTTGCTGCCTAATTGTTTTTTGGTAGACTTCCACACTATTTACCTTCCGTTTCTTAATATTATTCAGTTCCTTTGGCTTTGATGCCTCATGGTTGAGTATTGCTCTGTTCAAGTAGACTGTGATTTTGCTGTGATCTGATAGGAATGTCAGTGGGACTGACTGTGAACAGTCTGAGAGACTCTGGGTTGAGGTCAGTGATAATGTAGTCTACAGTACAACTGCCAAGAAATGAGCTATAGGTGTACCTACTGAAACATTGAAGCCTCTCTCTCTCTCTTTCAATCTCTCTCAATTCAATTTAATTTCAATTTAAAGGGCTTTATTGGCATGAGAAACATATGTTTACATTACCAAAGCAAGTGAAATAGATAATAAACAAAAGTGTAATTAAACAATAAAAAGTAACAGTAAACACTCACCAAAGTTCCAAAATAATGTACATTTCAAATGTCATATTATGTCTATATACAGTGTTGTAAAGGTATGCAAATAGTTAAAGTACAAAAGGGAAAATAAATAAGCATAAATATGGGTTGTATTTGCAATGGTGTTTGTTCTTCACTGGTTGTGATTTTCTTGTGGCAACAGGTCATAAATCTTGCTGCTGTAATTGCATACTTTCTCTCTCTCTCTTTGTCTCTCTCTCTCTTCTCCAGATTGGAGACATTATCCTGCACAATCCCCAAATGCAACACACTATGTTACCACACAGCTATAAACACACAATAACAAAGGGTTTGTTTGTCTGGAAGTGTGTGTGTGGAAGTCATTATGGGTCATTATGGGTGTACTACAGTTTCTGATCTAAGGACAATACAAAACCCAGATGATGATGAGGGAAACTGAACCTCACTCCTCCTCTTCATATCCTGACAGGAAATACCTCTTCTCCCAGATACCAGTTCACTTTAGGTTAGTGCTATCTGGAATCCTTGTGAACGTCTCTACCCTTAAACACTAACCCTTAACTTAACCATTACTTAAGCGTTTCAATTTTCAACTTAAGTGGGGTGATTTGGGGTCAGATTTGGGATGTTTCAAGGATCCCATTTAGACTTTTCTGTCCACTTTATGAGATTTGGGGTTAACAACTGTAATAATGGACCCCCCGTTTAATGGTAGTCATATAATAATAGACCCCCAGTTTAATGGTAGTCATATAATAATAGACCCCCAGTTTAATGGTAGTCAGATAATAATGGACCCCCAGTTTAATGGTAGTCAGATAATAATGGACCCCCAGTTTAATGGTAGTCAGATAATAATGGACCCCCAGTTTAATGGTAGCAATATAATAATGGACCCCCAGTTTAATGGCAGCCATTTAATAATGGACCCCCAGTTTAATGGTTGTCATATAATAATGGACCCCCAGTTTAATGATAGTCAGATAATAATGGACCCCCAGTTTAATGGTAGTCATTTAATAATGGACCCCCAGTTTAATGGTAGTCAGATAATAATGGACCCCAGTTTAATGGGAGTCAGATAATAATGGACCCCAGTTTAATGGTTGTCAGATAATAATGGACCCCCAGTTTAATGGTAGTCAGATAATAATGGACCCCAGTTTAATGGGAGTCAGATAATAATGGACCCCAGTTTAATGGTAGTCATATAATAATGGACCCCCAGTTTAATGGTAGTCATATAATAATGGACCCCTAGTTTAATGGTAGTCAGATAATAATGGACCCCCAGTTTAATGGTAGTCAGATAATAATGGACCCCAGTTTAATGGGAGTCAGATAATAATGGACCCCAGTTTAATGGTTGTCAGATAATAATGGACCCCCAGTTTAATGGTAGTCAGATAATAATGGACCCCAGTTTAATGGGAGTCAGATAATAATGGACCCCAGTTTAATGGTAGTCATATAATAATGGACCCCCAGTTTAATGGTAGTCAGATAATAATGGACCCCCAGTTTAATAGCAGCCATATTGCACACTGAAATTGAGTTGGATCGACCGGCACTACTCAGCCCACTAATTTAGATCTGTGTCGAGTCATGATTGATTTTATTGACGTTGATATCTTTCAATTTATACCTGCTCTATACCACTAGGTTACCTGCTCTAACCACTAGGTTACCTGCTCTATACCACTAGGTTACCTGCTCTAACCACTAGGTTACCTGCTCTAACCGCTAGGCTACCTGCTCTAACCACTAGGTTACCTGCTCTAACCACTAGGTTACCTGCTCTAACCACTAGGTTACCTGCTCTAACCACTAGGTTACCTGTCACCCCATAGCTCTTTTCATTCTAAGGGTTCATGATCATCTTTTAAAAATCGTACTTGATCTCTTTGATGCAGATGGTCTTTTCTGCTCCTCAGGTCTTCCAGCTGCTCACTGTATAAAGTCAATGAACCAAGGCATTCAAACCAAGCAGAACACTATTAGTAACTAACTCAAGGTAGGTCAACCAGCATCCTATTAAACTAAAGCTGCATTTGGTACCCATTACCTTTAACTGCTCATTCCAGGTGAAGCTGGTTAAGAGAACGCCACGAGAGTGCAAATCTGTCCTCAAGGCAAATGGTGGCTACTTTGAATAATCTCAAATATAAAATATATTTTGATTTGTTTAACACTTTTTTTTGGTTACTACATGATTCCATATGTGTTATTTCATAGTTTTGATGTCTTCACTATTATTCTACAATGTAGAAAATAGTTTTAAAAACTAAAGAAAAAAACTCTTTAACGGGTAGGTGTTGTAAAACATTTAACCGGTAGTCAACATCCATATGTGATCTCTGTGGGAATATAAACCAACCTCCATGCTCTTACCACCTGAGCCACACAGTTCAACGAACCTCTATTCTTGACAAATGTCTCTCTCCTTGACACACACGTCTCTATTCCTGACCTACCTGTATGTTGAGGCGTCCTCTGTGTGCTCCCAGCCCGTAACGTCTCATCGTGGAGGCATGGAGCTGAAAGTCATCAATCTTCAGGGTCTCTAGTCCCATTGGAGGACATTCTGAAGGAACAAAACCACTTGGTTAGTACTGTGAAGGAACAAAACCACATGGTTAGTACTGTGAAGGATCTAAACTACATGGTCAGTACTGTGAAGGAACTAAACCACATGGTTAGTACTGTGAAGGAACAAAACCACATGGTTAGTACTGTGAAGGAACT
This sequence comes from Oncorhynchus kisutch, assembly GCF_002021735.2. NCBI lineage: Eukaryota > Metazoa > Chordata > Actinopteri > Salmoniformes > Salmonidae > Oncorhynchus > Oncorhynchus kisutch. Next base: position 345,947 of record NW_022265694.1, on the reverse strand, counting down.
AAACCACATGGTTAGTACTGTGAAGGAACTAAACTACATGGTCAGTACTGTGAAGGATCTAAACCACATGGTTAGTACTGTGAAGGATCTAAACCACATGGTTAGTACTGTGAAGGAACTAAACCACATGGTTAGTACTCTGAGGGAACTAAACCACATGGTTAGTACTGTGAAGGTGCTAAACCACATGGTTAGTACTGTGAAGGAACTAAACCACATGGTTAGTACTGTGAAGGAACTAAACCACATGATTAGTACTGTGAAGGATCTAAACCACATGGTTAGTACTGTGAAGGATCTAAACCACATGGTTAGTACTGTGAAGGATCTAAACCACATGGTTAGTACTGTGAAGGGTACTAAACCACATGGTTAGTACTGTGAAGGAACTAAACCACATGGTTAGTACTGTGAAGGAACTAAACCACATGGATAGTACTGTGAAGGATCTAAACTACATGGTCAGTACTGTGAAGGAACTAAACCACATGGTTAGTACTCTGCTCTCCAGTCCAATGGGAGGGCATTCTGATTGGTTAGTACTCTGGTCTCCAGTCCAATGGGAGGGCATTCTGATTGGTTAGTACTGTGGAACCATTATCAGGGCTGACCAATAAAAAGAGGTAGAAGATGAGACTGCTAAGATGCTGGAATGAGAGACACACCAATCAACACACACACACACACACACACACACACACACACACACACACACACACACACACACACACACACACACACACACACACACACACACACACACTGTTCACCCACGACTACGTGGCAAAACACGACTCCATCATCGGTAGTGGGCAACCCGACAGTGGTAGGTCTGATCAGTGACGACAATGAGACCTGGCAGTGTGTTGTCGGGACAACAACCTCTCCCTCAACGTCAGCAAGACCAAGGAGCTGATAGTGGACTGCAGGAAACAGGGGGGGGGGGGGGTTGCACGGCCCCCCATCCACATTGACGTGGCTGAGGTGGAGATGGTCAATAGCTTCAAGAGGACACATCACAGCGACTGAAGAAATGTGTCTTGGCCCCTCAGATCCTCAACAACGTCTATAGATGCACCATTGAGAGCATCTGGTCTGGCTGCATCACCGCCTGGTACGGAAATTGCACCGGCCTCAACCACAAGAGGGTGGTGCGGACGGCCCAGTACATCACTGGGAGTGAGCTCCCTGCCCCACAGGACATTTTACACCACGCGTCTCAGGAATGCCCGGAAGATCGTCAAGGACTCCAGTCTACCGAGCTACGAACTGTTCACTCCGTTACCATCTAGCAAACGGGATCGGAGTGTCGGGTCTCGGACCAACAGGCTCCGAGACAGCTTCTACCAGCAGACCATCAGAATGCTGAACAGATAACCCCAGCTGTCTACCGGCTCAGACCTGGTGTTCATCTGCACCTTAGAGACTATTCACATAGACACACACACACATTCTTCGCTGCTGTGTGTGTGTGTGTGTGTGTGTGTGTGTGTGTGTGTGTGTGTGTGTGTGTGTGTGTGTGTGTGTGTGTGTGTGTGTGTGTGTGTGTGTGTGTGGGTGTGTGTGTGTGTGTACAGTATATACTATTTATTAAACTGCTTTGCCAAAAAGACACTGCCCTACCAAGACACTGCTCTACCAAGACACTGCTCTATCAAGACACTGCCCTACCAAGACACTGCCCTACCAAGACACGTCCTACCAAGACACTGCCCTACCAAGACACTGCCCTACCAAGTTACTGCCCTACAAAGACACTGCCCTACCAAGACACTGCTCTACCAAGTTACGGCACTACCAAGACACTGCCCTACCAAGAAACTGCTCTACCAAGTTACTGCCCTACCAAGACACTGCTTTACCAAGTTACTGCCCTACCAAGACATTGCTCTACCAAGTTACTGCCCTACCAAGACACTGCCCTACCAAGTTACTGCCCTACCAAGAAATTGCTCTACCAAGTTACTGCCCTACCAAGACACTGCCCTACCAACTTACTGCCCTACTAAGTTACTGCCCCACCAAGACACTGCTCTACCAAAACACTGCCCTACCAAGACTGCTCTACCAAGACACTGCTCTACCAAGACACTGCCCTACCAAGACACCGCTCTACCAAGTTACTGCCCTACCAAGTTACTGCCCTACCAAGAAATTGCTCTACCAAGTTACTGCCCTACCAAGAAATTGCTCTACCAAGTTACTGCCCTACCAAGACACTGCCCTACCAAGTTACTGCCCTACCAAGAAATTGCTGTACCAAGTTACTGCCCTACCAAGAAATTGCTCTACCAAGTTACTGCCCTACAAAGACACTGCCCTACCAAGTTACTGACCTACCAAGGCACTGCCCTACCAAGTTACTGCCCTACCAAGACACTGCCCTACCAAGACACTGCCCTACCAAGTTACTGCCCTACCAAGACACTGCCCTACCAAGTTACTACCCTACCAATTTACTGCTCTACCAGACACTGCCCTACCAAGTTACTGCCCTACAAAGACATTGCTCTAGCAAGATACTGCCCTACCAAGTCACTGCCCTACCAAGTTACTGCCATACCAAGTTACTACCCTACCAATTTACTGCTCTACCAGACACTGCCCTACCAAGACACTGCTCTACCAAGTTACTGCCCTACCAAGACACTGCCCTTCCAAGACACTGCTCTACCAAGACACTGCTCTACCAAGACACTGCTCTACCAAGTTACTGCCCTACCAAGACACTGCCCTACCAGACACTGCCCTACCAAGACACTATTCTACCAAGACACTGCCCTACCAGACACTGCCCTACCAAGACACTATTCTACCAAGACACTGCTCTACCAAGTTACTGCCCTACCAAGTTACTGCCATACCAAGACACTGCCCTACCAAGACACTGCTCTATCAAGACACTGCCCTACCAAGTTACTGCCCTACCAATACACTGCCCTACCAATACACTGCCCTACCAAGACACTATTCTACCAAGACACTGCTCTATCAAGACACTGCCCTACCAAGTCACTGCCCTACCAATACACTGCCCTACCAGACACTGCCCTACCAGACACTGCCCTACCAATACACTGCCCTATCAACCATCAACCATCTGTGTTTATAGAGATACAGATGCTTCGCTCACCAGATTAGGGACCATCGGGTGTGATCTGTGATTGTTCCGACCCGTCTCCTAAAGAGTCCTGGAACGAGGTGACGTCACCCAGTGAGACACCCAAAGTTCAAATGAGTGATCTCCTCTAGTGAAAACCAAGTTCGCTTCCCAAATGGCCCTCCCAATCCCTATGAAGTGCACTACTTTTAACCAAGGTCCATAGGGGCCAAGTAGTGCACTACTTTTAACCAAGGTCCATAGGGGCCAAGTAGTGCACTACTTTTAACCAAGGTCCATAGGGGCCAAGTAGTGCACTACTTTTAACCAAGGTCCATAGGGGCCAAGTAGGGCACTACTTTTAACCAAGGTCCATGGGGGCCAAGTAGTGCACTACTTTTAACCAAGGTCCATAGGGGCCAAGTAGTGCACTACTTTTAACCAAGGTCCATAGGGGCCAAGTAGTGCACTACTTTTAACCAAGGTCCATAGGGGCCAAGTAGTGCACTACTTTTAACCAAGGTCCATAGGGGCCAAGTAGTGCACTACTTTTAACCAAGGTCCATAGGGGCCAAGTAGTGCACTATAATAGCGAAAGTGGTCCATTTGGGAAGCTGGCCACCAGATGGTCTAACAGCTTCTTGGTATTCAAACAGAGGAGTGTTGATCCGAGATCAGTTTAGGGTTTTTACATAACAATGACTCTTATATGAACAGGAGTTGGGGGTGCTGATCTAAGATCAGTTTAGGGTTTTTATATAACAATGACTCTTATATGGACAGGGGTTGGGGGTGCTGATCTAAGATCAGTTTAGGGTTTTTATATAACAATGACTCTTATATGAACAGGGGTGGGGGTGCTGATCTAAGATCAGTTTAGGGTTTTTAATATAACAATAGATAACATTATATAGACAGGGGTGAGGGGGGGACCTGATCCTAGACCACCTCTCTTACTCTGAGATGATTTGTGGATATGGGCCCATGATCGTGATGTTTGGGAGGAGAGAGACCAGTCCAAACTAAACCACAGCTCTGGGAGATTTTCAAAGCAGCTATTTTTGCCCGGGCATACGTTTGTTTGTACATGCAGCACGGCCTGCGCATGGTTTCCAATACGCTGCTGTCTCATGGCCAAATCTATTATGTTTGCTACGTCGGTGGAGACAGAGTTGGCTGTCACATATGAACAGGATGACAAGCTGAATTAGAAGCAGATCAGCGTTGAATAATGAATTCTTCACTTCCTCAGAAAATGGTATGAGTATCTGTATGGAATGGTATGAGTATCTGTATGGTATGGTACGAGTATCTGTATGGGATGGTACGAGTATCTGTATGGAATGGTATGAGTATCTCTATGGAATGGTATGAGTATCTGTATGGAATGGTATGAGTATCTGTATGGAATGGTATGAGTATCTGTATGGAATGGTATGAGTATCTGTATGGAATGGTATGAGTATCTGTATGGAATGGAATGGTATGAGTATCTGTATGGTATGGTACGGGTATCTGTATGGGATAGTATGAGTTTCTGAGTATCTGTATGGAATGGAATGGTATGAGTATCTGTATGGAATGGTATGAATATCTGTATGGAATGGTATGAGTATCTGTATGGAATGGTATGAGTATCTGTATGGAATGGTATGAGTATCTGTATGGAATGGTATGAGTATCTGTATGGAATGGTATGAGTATCTGTATGGAATGGTATGAATATCTGTATGGAATGGTATGAGTATCTGTATGGAATGGAATGGTATGTGTATTTGGGACACGCCCATACAAGGTGCCATTTGGGACACGCCCATACAACACAGTGCCTAGACCCGGCGGTGTTTGTTCAGCGCGGCATCAGAACTCATTAGGGTCAACCTGAGCTCTCACAGCAGGCTTAACGTCCACTAAAAACAGAGAGAGAGAGAGAGAGAGAGAGAGAGAGAGAGAGAGAGAGAGAGAGAGAGAGAGAGAGAGAGAGAGAGAGACAGAGAGAGAGAGAGAGAGAGAGAGAGAGAGAGAGAGAGAGAGAGAGAGAGACAGAGAGAGAGAGAGAGACAGAGAGAGAGAGAGAGAGAGACAGAGAGAGAGAGAGAGAGAGAGAGAGAGAGAGAGAGAGACAGAGAGAGAGAGAGAGCATGCATTCCAAACGCCACACTCTTCTCTATATAGTGCACAAGACCTATTCCCTATGAGGGGGGCTCTGGTCAAACGTAGTGCACTATATAGGGAATAGGGCTCTGGTTAAACGTAGTGCACTATATAGGGAATAGGGTGCCGTTTGGAACATACACAGAGCACAAGCTACCAGGAAAAACAGAGTACATGCCATCCTGTCGAGCATGAAATGGCATCCTATTCTCTGAATCTTCCCAATGGGCCCTGGTCAAAGTACCCTACATCTTCTCTATGGGCCTTGGTCAAAGTACCCTACATCTTCCCTATGGGCCCTGGTCAGAAGTACCCTACTTATTCCCAATGGGCCCTCGTCAAAGTACCCTACATCTTCCCTATGGGCCTTGGTCAAAGTACCCTACATCTTCCCTATGGGCCCTGGTCAAAGTACCCTACATCTTCCCTATGGGCCCTGGTCAAAGTACCCTACATATTCCCTATGGGCCCTGGTCAAAGTACCCTACATCTTCCCTATGGGCCTTGGTCAAAGTACCCTACATCTTCGCAATGGGCCCTGGTCATATGTACCCTACATCTTCGCAATGGGCCCTGGTCATATGTACCCTACATCTTCCCAATGGGCCCTGGTCATATGTACCCTACATCTTCCCAATGGGCCCTGGTCATATGTATCCTACATCTTCCCAATGGGCCCTGGTCATATGTACCCCACATCTTCCCAATGGGCCCTGGTCATATGTACCCTACATCTTCCCAATGGGCCCTGATCATATGTACCCCACATCTTCCCAATGGGCCCTGTTCATATGTACCCTACATCTTCCCAATGGGCCCTGGTCATATGTACCCCACATCTTCCCAATGGGCCCTGGTCATATGTACCCTACATCTTCCCAATAGGCCCTGGTCATATGTACCCTACATCTTCCCAATGGGCCCTGGTCATATGTACCCCACATCTTCCCAATGGGCCCTGGTTATATGTACCCTACATCTTCCCAATGGGCCCTGGCCATATGCACCCTACATCTTCCCAATGGGCCCTGGTTATATGTACCCTGCATCTTCCCAATCGGCCCTGGTCATATGTACCCCACATCTTCCCAATGGGCCCTGGTCATATGTACCCCACATCTTCCCAATGGGCCCTGGCCATATATGTACCTACATCTTCCCAATGGTCCCTGGTCATATGTACCCTACATCTTCCCAATGGGCCCTGGTCATATGTACACTACATGTTCCCAATGGGCCCTGGTCATATGTACCTACATCTTCCCAATGGGCCCTGGTCATATGTACCCTACATCTTCCCTATGGGCCCTGGTCATATGTACCCTACATCTTCCCTATGGGCCCTGGTCATATGTACCCTACATCTTCCCTATGGGCCCTGGTCCTTTTGAGGATTAGACATAATCTACGAATAAGAGAGGGTGTATTTATCTTGTACAGATGTATAAATCCAGTCAGAATTACAAAATTTAGACTAACTAAAAAAAATGACATTGTGTAAATAACAACAACAACAACAAAAACGCACCCAATGTAATCCCTCCGTTGAGATGCTTGACGAGGTCCCCAGTCTTGTGTCTTGGATACCTTGTAAATATGGGCCCAGAAGTACGCAGCCTATCAAGAGAATGAGTGAAGGGATGGTGAATAAATCCAGTTACCAGTATTTTCGGCCCTCCGTGGAATGAGTTTGACACGTGGTGTCGAGAAACATCTAAACCGCGGTGAAATATCCTTTCAATAAAACCACAATTATTTTATTTTCAGTTGTTTTGAAGCTGGTGTACAAAACTGAACTTAAAAGACGCAAAAACCAAACTTATGCATGGGAAGCGTAGACATAGCACGCATAGAACAGATCTACCGCTATTTAGACTCACTTTCAATGAGAATGACAGATGTGTAACTACATTTCTATGTGAATTTGTTTCGGGTCATCCAAAAACTTCTTATGGCTGAGATCCCGCTAACGGGATCGATATGACAACAACCAGTGACAAGTGCAGGGCGCCAAATTCAAGCAACAGAAATCTCATAATTAAAATTCCTCAAACATACAAGTATCTTATACCATTTTAAAAGTAATCTTGTTGTTAATCCCACCACAGTGTCCGATTTCAAAAAGGCTTTACAGCAAAAGCACCACAAACGATTATGTTAGGTCACCACCAAGTCACAGAAAAACACAGCCATTTTTCCAGCCAAAGACAGGAGTGACAAAAAGCAGAAATAGAGATAAAATGAATCACTAACCTTTGATGATCTTCATCAGATGACACTCATAGGACTTCATGTTACACAATACATGTATGTTGTGTTCGATAAAGTGCATATTTATATACAAAAAACCTCAGTATGCATTGCCACGTTATGTTCAGTAGTTCCAAAAACATCCGGGGATTTTGCAGAAATACAACAATTTCCAGAAATACTCATAATAAACGTTGATACAAGTGTTATATATGGAATTTTAGATCCACTTCTCCTTAATGCAACCGCTGTGTCAGACTTCAAAAAAGCTTTACGGAAAAAGCAAACCATGCAATAATCTGAGTACGGCGCTCAGAGCCCAAACCAGCCAAACAGATATCCGCCATATTGTGCAGTCAACAGAAGTCAGAAATAACATGATAAATATTCACTTACCTTTGATGATCTTCATCAGAATGCACTCCCAGGAAATCCCGGTTCCACAATAAATGTTTGTTTTGTTCGATAATGTCCATCATTTATGTCCAAATAGCTACTTTTGTAGCTACGTTTTGTAAACAAATCCAACGTCACGAAGCGCATTCACTTCACCTCGATTAACATGATCAAAATGTTCTTTAAATATTTGGAGGACCTCCAAGACAAGGTAAAAATGTATATTGCGTGAACATCAATGGAATATTATGTTAAAATATGAAACAGATATGTTATGAACATCATAAAAAAAACATACTTATTTGGAACATTGTGGAACATTGTGGGAATGTTCTATGTGAATATCACAAGAATATTCTTGCAACATCCCAGACAACTCCCCCCCCCCCCCCCCAAAAAAAAAAATATAATAAAATGTTCTGGGAACGATTCGGGTGTTCTGCCAACATTCTTGCAATATTATAGGAATGTCCTTTACAACCGTAACTTAAATATTGTATGACTGAGTATATTTTGTGTTTTGTGAACTTATTTCTTGTAATGTATCCACACTGTTTCCACAACCTAATTAAATGTTCGAGGAACCGTTTAAATAACTCAACGACTGTTCTGTCAACATTAATGGAACATCAAAGGAACGTTTTGTGTACCCTGAAACAAACATGATCTGAGTGTCAACACAATAGGACAGTTTAAGTGTTTCGGGAAACTATATATTGTAATATCCCTCACAATGTTCCCACAACCTAATGAAACATTCTGGGAACCTTTAAAGTACAGACAAAATGTGTTCTAGGGACGTTCTTGCAGCATCGTCTGAATGTTTTTTGCACCCTAAAATAAACATTGTTGAATCCATCTTCCCAACTGGACAGTTTTTGTGTTTGGGAACATATAGTTTGTGATGTCCCCACAAAATTCTCACCAGACTGTTCCCACAACATTCAAACCAGACTGTCCCCACAGCATTCTAACCAGACTGTTTCCACAACATTCAAACCAGACTGTCCCACAACATCGTAACCAGACTGTTCGCACAACATTCTAACCAGACTGTTCCCACAACATCCTAACTAGACTGTTCCCACAACATTATCACCAGACTGTTCCCACAACATTCTAACCAGACTGTTCCAACAACATTATAACTAGACTGTTCCCACAACATTCTAACCAGACTGTTCCCACAACATTCTAACCAGACTGTTCCCACAACATTCTAACCAGACTGTTCCCACAACATTCTAACCAGACTGTTCCCACAACATTTTAACCAGACTGTTCCCACAACATTCAAACCAGACTGTTCCCACAACATTTTAACCAGACTGTTCCCACAACATTCAAACCAGACTGTTCCCACAACATTTTAACCAGACTGTTCCCACAACATTCAAACCAGACTGTTCCCACAACATTTTAACCAGACTGTTCCCACAACATTCTAACCAGACTGTCGCCACAACATTCAAACCAGACTGTCGCCACAACATTCTAACCAGACTGTCGCCACAACTAAATGAACCATTCTGAGAACCTTTAAAGAACAGATTAAATATGTTCTAGGAATGTTCTTCCAACATCAGGCGGAAGTTTTAAACAAACATTGTATAATCACCAGCCCGCCTGGACAGTTTTTTTGTGGTATGAGAACATTTGCCGTGAGACCTAATGAATGTTCTGAGAACTTTCACAGAACCAATTTTGGTTTGCTGGGAAGTCATTAAGTGTCTTTGTGCAAATAAGCAAATAGTTTATTATGGTTGTTGATTAGCTAGCTAGAGCACATGACGCTACATCACCGCAGTAGGCAGGGGCTAAACACAACATTGGATTCAAGTCTGGTCAGGCTCTTTCTCATTCTTGGTGCCAGTCTGTTATAGCTCTCTTGGCAACTCCTTATGGAATTGTCATGCAATACATGTTGGCATGACAATGAGGATGGAGAAGGTAAAAGCACAAATGTAACTGGGACCAGGCTAGGTGAGATCTGATCTGAGACCTTGGCTAGGTGAGATCAGATCTGAGACCTTGGCTAGGTGAGATCAGATCTGGGACCAGGCTAGGTGAGATCAGATCTGAGACCAGGCTAGGTGAGATCAGATCTGAGACCAGGCTAGGTGAGATCTGATCTGAGACCAGGCTAGGTGAGATCTGATCTGAGACCTTGGCTAGGTGAGATCAGATCTGAGACCAGGCTAGGTGAGATCAGATCTGAGACCAGGCTAGGTGAGATCAGATCTGAGACCAGGCTAGGTGAGATCAGATCTGAGACCAGGCTAGGTGAGATCTGATCTGAGACCAGGCTAGGTGAGATCTGATCTGAGACCTTGGCTAGGTGAGATCAGATCTGAGACCAGGCTAGGTGAGATCAGATCTGAGACCAGGCTAGGTGAGATCAGATCTGAGACCAGGCTAGGTGAGATCAGATCTGAGACCAGGCTAGTGGAGATCAGATCTGAGACCAGGCTAGGTGAGATCTGATCTGAGACCAGGCTAGGTGAGATCTGATCTGACAACATCATATTATTATTATTATTTTCCTTTTTTCACACCAATGTCCTGATATCCAATTGGTAGTTACAGTCTTGTCTCATCGCTGCACCTCCCGTACGGACTCGGGAGAGGCGAAGGTCGAAAGCCAAACGTCCTCCGAAACACGACCCTGCCAAGCAGCCGCACTGCTTCTTGACACGTTGCTCGATTAACCCGGAAGCCAGGCGCACCAATGTGTCGGAGGAAACACCATCCAACTGACAACCGATGTCAGCTTGCAGGCGCCAGAGCACGTTGGGACAAGGAAATCCCGGCCGGCCAAACCCTCCCCTAACCTGGGCCAATTGTGCGCCGCCTCATGGGTCTTCCAGTCACGGCTGGCTGTGACACAGCCTGAGATCAAACCAGGGGCTGTAGTGACGCCTCAAGCACTGCGATGCAGTGGGCAACAACGTCTCTGAGACATCTGCGTTTCTGTGGAAACTTTTAGAACAGGGTGGAATAAGTAAGTAAATGAGTTGTTGTAACCTCTGCCAGCTGAGGAAAACACTGAGAGCTGTTCCCAGACTGCCAACAGACACGTGATTTATTAGCGTGACTCCAAAGCGCGGCATCAGAACGTATCAGGGTCAGCCTGAGCCCTCACAGCCTCTCACAGCAGACTTATCAACCAAGGTTAACAGGTAAAACAAGATCAGACTTATCAACCAAGGTTAACAGGTAAAACAAGCAGAGAGAGAAGTAGCAGTGCACTACTTTTGACCAAAGCACAATGACAGACACATGCGCACTAGTACTCACACATGAATGCGCACGGGCACACACACACACACACACACACACACCACACTCTGCTGGATCACTCTACTCCCAGCATGCATTGCCAGACAGACAGCTGCACATCAAAGGTATGTTTATAAAGCATCAATAAAGACTTGGAATTCAATTGTGCTTGACATTGGTCCCACCAAATTATTCCAGGCTGCTCTTCTTGTGGTTTTACTACAGATATCAACTCTTTGGGAAACATCTGGATTGGGAAAAAAAATCTAAATCATAGCGCTATCGCTGCTGAGCATTCTAAAGGCTAAAGAAATGATCAAACAATTCAACACAAATAAATCCCTGCCGCAGTGTAGTAGGGAATGTCATGTAATTCCTGTTGTTTCCTTGGTTCCTCCTCCAGTATTATCTCCATGAGTTATGGACACAGAACAATTCCTGTTGTTTCTTTGGTTCTTCCTCCAGTATATCTCCATGAGTTATGGACACAGAACAATACCTGTTGTTTCCTTGGTTCTTCTTCCAGTATTATCTCCATGAGTTATGGACACAGAACAATACCTGTTGTTTCCTTGGTTCCTCCTCCAGTATTATCTCCATGAGTTATGGACACAGAACAATACCTGTTGTTTCCTTGGTTCCTCCTCCAGTATTATCTCCATGAGTTATGGACACAGAACAATACCTGTTGTTTCCTTGGTTCATCCTCCAGTATTATCTCCATGAGTTATGGACACAGAACAATACCTGTTGTTTCCTTGGTTCCTCCTCCAGTATTATCTCCATGAGTTATGGACACAGAACAATACCTGTTGTTTCCTTGGTTCCTCCTCCAGTATTATCTCCATGAGTTATGGACACAGAACAATACCTGTTGTTTCCTTGGTTCCTCCTCCAGTATTATCTCCATGAGTTATGGACACAGAACAATACCTGTTGTTTCCTTGGTTCCTCCTCCAGTATTATCTCCATGAGTTATGGACACAGAACAATACCTGTTGTTTCCTTGGTTCCTCCTCCAGTATTATCTCCATGAGTTATGGACACATAACAATACCTATTGTTTCCTTGGTTCCTCCTCCAGTATTATCTCCATGAGTTATGGACACAGAACAATACCTGGGAGAAAAAAACTCTTCCAACACATTCATTTGATTATCTGTGAATGTTTTGCCATTTGGTTTCTCCTTTAGGAAAATAACACACACAAAAAAAATGAGTTTTCAAACTTTAGCCAGGATTAAAACTGTCAAAAATACAGGCCATAAATTGTCTACAGCCAAACTTTAGCCATGATTAAAACTGTCAAAAACAGGCCATAAATTGTCTACAGTCAAACTTTAGCCATTATTAAAACTGTCAAAAATATAGGCCATAAATTGTCTACAGTCAAACTTTAGCCATTATTAAAACTGTCAAAAATATAGGCCATAAATTGTCTACAGCCAAACTTTAGCCATGATTAAAACTGTCAAATACAGACCATAAATCATCTACAGTCCGGAAAAACTATACCCCAAGCACTAAATGAATATATTTTGATTGAATAAACAGGTACGTATTCAACAATAACTGCAGTCCTAAAATCATGTCTTGGGATTGGGAGCCGAGAGCAGGTTAGAAAGTGTCTGTGTGTCTCCGTGCCAGACATGCCAGTGTTGTGTTCCCATGTTCCAACATGTTTAAACCATCCTGGAATCCAACGGGTCACCTCATTCTCTCTGCCAGACATGCCAGTGTTGTGTTCCCATGTTCCAACATGTTAAAACCATCCTGGGATCCAACGGGTCACCTCAGTCTCTCTGCCAGACATGCCAGTGTTGTGTTCCCATGTTCCAACATGTTTAAACCATCCTGGGATCCAATGGGTCACCTCAGTCTCCCTGCCAGACATGCCAGTGTTGTGTTCCCATGTTCCAACATGTTTAAACCATCCTGGGATCCAACGGGTCACCTCAGTCTCTCTGCCAGACATGCCAGTGTTGTGTTCCCATGTTCCAACATGTTTAAACCATCCTGGGATCCAACGGGTCACCTCAGTCTCTCTGCCAGACATGCCAGTGTTGTGTTCCCATGTTCCAACATGTTTAAACCATCCTGGGATCCAACGGGTCCCCTCAGTCTCTCTGCCAGACATGCCAGTGTTGTGTTCCCATGTTCCAACATGTTTAAACCATCCTGGGATCCAACGGGTCACTTCAGTCTCTCTGCCAGACATGCAAGTGTTGTGTTCCCATGTTCCAACATGTTAAAACCATCCTGGGATCCAACGGTCACCTCAGTGTCGTGACAAGACTATCATTAATGTGATGACGGCTATTTTTACAAATCAATTACCTATATTTAATTATACATAAACACACACAGTATAGGTTGAATTGATTACTAACATAATGCAATGAAAAGTCCCTAGTGGACTAATCCGATATGACGGCTTGTTACACAATGAAAAGTCCCTAGTGGACTAATCCGATATGACGGCTTGTTACACAATGAAAAGTCCCTAGTGGACTAACCCGATATGACGGCTTGTTACACAATGAAAAGTCCCTAGTGGACTAACCCGATATGACGGCTTGTTACACAATGAAAAGTCCCTAGTGGACTAATCCGATATGACGGCTTGTTACACAATGAAAAGTCCCTACTGGACTAACCCGATATGACGGCTTGTTACACAATGAAAAGTCCCTAGTGGACTAACCCGATATGATGGCTTGTTACACAATGAAATGTCCCTAGTGGACTAACCCGATATGACGGCTTGTTACACAATGAAAAGTCCCTAGTGGACTAACCCGATATGACGGCTTGTTACACAATCTAAAGTCCCTAGTGGACTAACCCGATATGACGGCTTGTTACACAATGAAAAGTCCCTAGTGGACTAACCCGATATGACGGCTTGTTACACAATGAAAAGTCCCTAGTGGACTAATCCGATATGACGGCTTGTTACACAATGAAAAGTCCCTAGTGGACTAATCCGATATGACGGCTTGTTACACAATGAAAAGTCCCTAGTGGACTAACCCGATATGACGGCTTGTTACACAATGAAAAGTCCCTAGTGGACTAACCCGATATGACGGCTTGTTACACAATGAAAGGGGTGGGGAAAGAAAGAGCGGGAGAGACAAGTTCCAACAGGTTAAAACCATTCTGGGATCCAATCGTCACCCCACAACCCTAAGTCACTTCTGAATTCTCCCTTTAAAGTTGAAATGTTAACCCTTCTACTTGTCTTGGACGATTTCTCTGTTTCTTCTGCCGGGAGAGTTAGTAAACCTTGACCCTGGTGTTAAACAGCAACCATCTTGAATGCAACAGGGTAATACCCACTTAATGTCTTTGAAACAAAAAGCCCTGATTAAGAAATAACATGATGCTCATTGATTAAATGGCCAAATGACACGGTGGGAAGACGCTTCCGTCGGTATGCTGCTGCACCACATATGAATCAACATGATACATGACTGGAGTCATATGAATCAACATGATACATGACTGGAGTCATATGAATCAACATGATACATGACTGGACTCATATGAATCAACATAATACATGACTGGAGTCATATGAATCAACATGATAGATGACTGGAGTCATATGAATCAACATGATACATGACTGGAGTCATATGAATCAACATAATAGATGACTAGAGTCATATGAATCAACATGATACATGACTGGAGTCATATGAATCAACATAATAGATGACTGGAGTCATATGAATCAACATAATAGATGACTGGAGTCATATGAATCAACATAATAGATGACTGGAGTCATATGAATCAACATGATACATGACTGGAGTCATTGTGTGGTCATTGTGGCTTGAAGCA